>NC_083097.1:10570386-10845386 GCF_949774975.1 Lagenorhynchus albirostris
CCATAATGTATTAGACATAAATAGTTTTAATAGCAAAATCTTCGATTATGACCCCAAGGTAGGAACTTCTACTGGATGACAAGAATGTCTTGGTAAATGTCATACTGGTTAATGGGAATTGGTACTATTTACACATGAACCTAATCAAACTTTTCTGCAATTAAACCATACTTCTTACACTTCACCATCGAAGAGACACAGAGATGTTTTCTCATGTGATAATTCCTTGGGAAAATGTTAAAGACCAAAGAGGTAACATTTTTTTTCATCTCATGTAAAAGGAAACAATCTCTGTTTAAAATTTTTAAGCTAGTTATAGAAACTATGACTAATGCTGAAAAGTATTAAAAAATTAAAAGGAAATCCAATCATAGTTTCAATGTAGGTGAAAGTTATTTGTATCTTTTTCTTTGTATGTATTTGAGTTAACAAAATGGGCACATAACTGAATAATTTGATATCTTCATCCTGTCAAATTTAATATATGATAAGCATTTCCCATCCATTAACTATTCCTCATAAACAGAATTTAATGATAAATTGGGTTCTATCGTTAAATTTATCTTGCTAATATTTTGATATTTTGAGTTGTCTTCAATTTTGCAATATATTTAAAAGGTTTATATATTAATTATGTCTTACTTCTGACAAAGTCTTAGACTAAATACAGAAAGGGACCTTATGTAACAATTATTGGAGTGGTGCATTCTTACTCAGGTCTTTATGAAAACAATACAAGCCTTTAATGACAATACACAGATCCACATCATGACATGAATAATAAACCTTAATGCTTTGGTACCAACTCTCAATTATTGCCACATCAATACACAAATGAAAATACTTAGATCTTGTATATGGTAGGCAAAATAATAGACCCCTAAAGATATCACTCCCTAATTCCTGGAATCATGAATATGCTACCGTGCATGGTAAAAAAGATAGAAGTGATTAAGGATAAGCATGAAATGGGAGCGTATTCTGGGGTATCTAAGTGGGTCCAATCCAATCAGAAAGCCCTTAAAGGTGAAAGACAAAGGCAGAAGCTTGGGTGAGAGAGAGATGCAACAGAAGGAAAAATAAAAGGGGAGAGAGATTAAAAGTGTGAGTGAGATTCAACTGCTATTGCTGGCCTTGCAGATGGAGAAAGCAGGTTATAAACCAAGGAATTTAATGGTCTCTAGAAGCTGGAATGACCCTCAGCTGACATCCAGCAAGAAAACAAGGACATCAGTCCTACAATGATAGGGAATTAAATTATATCAACAAAATAAATAAGCATAGGAATTGGATTCTCCCTTAGAGCCTCCAGAATGGAAAGAAGCCCTGTCAACAACTTGATTTTAATCTGTTCAGATTTGTATTAAAATTCTGAACTGCATAACTGTTGATAACAAATTAATGTTGTGTTAAACCACTAACAAACTGATAATTTGTTATAACAGCAATATAAAACTAACATTTTATCAACTATGTTAATAATAGTAATGTAATTACAATAATTGTAATGTGGTTTAATATTTTAAATTAGCACATGCTGTGTCCCAGTATATGTATCATACATACATTAACTCATTACATATCTGTACTCTGTGACTTAGAGTGTATTGTTACCCACATCTTAGATAGAAGGGAACTGAGGTACTAAATGGTTAAGTAACTTGCCCAAATACATTTTATTAAAGGCATCAATGTCAGGATTTGTTTTTTATTTTCTTCTTGATTTGGTTAATATTATATTTTTTGTAAACAATTGATAACACAACATAATATATTTCAAGCTTTGAAATGTAACTATTAAACATAACAATGAGTTATTGATATGCATTATTAACTGAGGTAGATGGAGCTTTTAAAAATCAATTCAATATCCATTTCTTATTTTAATTTATTTATTTCTAAAGTCAGACTAAATTTAGCATTATTCTATTTCTTTGTATGTTCATTTCTGATTTGTTTAATTTAAAAATATATGCATGAAACTATTTGGCACATAGATTGAAACAGAAAAAAAAAAAGGATTTGTTCTGGCAATATTTCTCAATTCTTTGAGTTTCTCTGAGACTTGCATCCCCAAATCACATAGCGATATATCACTAAAACATTATTTTATAGATATATCTATTAACTACTTAATACGGACTTCTTCCAAGTTGGTGAGATAAAATAGTCTTGCAAAATATTTGTCTATACATTGTGACATGTACACTTACTTGCTTTGAATTATGGTGAACAATCCCCACACAGACTCATCGGCTGAAGCCCTAATGCTCAAAACAAAAGCAAAATCACACATATTCTCCATCAGAAAAAGTCTGACCCATGATAGGCAGGTCAGGTTTTTGAGAGGGAGTGGACATAGGGGAGGAAAGGAGAGGAAGAACCAGCCTCTTTCCATGTCCCTTTGGTTTTGAGGGAATAGGATATCAGAGGGGTGTCTCCCAATACCCTCTGTCCCTAAACAGTCAGAGGATTGGAGGAAGGGGAGGAGAGTATTGGATAACTGATTCACATTGAGGAATGGGTATGCAATCTCACCACCAACATGAGGAGCTGCCATAAAACAAAGTGATGTGACCAGGAGAAGGGGGACCTGCCGATTATCTTTGCTGAAGTGTCCCTGAGTTTAGAGTGTTAGGATTAATGGGCAAAGGTGACCCATGGCAGAGGTTGGAGGTGAGGGTGCTGGATGATTGGAGGATGGAAGATGTGGCCATTGCCCAAGTGGATACTTCCAGATGGAGACAAAATTATTACAGCAGCTCACCCTTCAGACCAGGGGGGCAAGCAGTGCTCAGGGGACAGAGGGATATGGTTCTAGAGGCAAGCAGATGCCAGCAGGACATACATAAGGACTAGAACAAAGTCAGGGTCAGGTCTGGCCACAGACATTGAATCTATTTTGGGTGTGTGTGTGGAGGGCAGAGCTGGAGGACTTATTCTTTTTTCCACAGAAATTGATGCTTACCTAAAGATTACATTTAAAAAATCATATGAAAGACAAATATCGTATGATATCGCTTATATGTGGAATCTAAAAATTTATACAAGGGAATTTATTTACAAAACAGAGAACAGACTCACAGATATAGACAACAAACTTATGGTTACCAAAGGGGGAAGGAGGGGGAGGGATTAATTAGGAGTTTGGGATTGACATACACGCACTACTATATATAAAATAGATAACCAACAAGGACCTACTGTATAGCACAGGGAACTCTGCTCAGTATCTTGTAATAACCTAAAATGGAAAAGAAACTCAAAAAGAATATGTGTGTGTGTATATATATATATATATATACACACACACACACACACACACATATAAAACTGAATTACTTTGCTGTACTCCTGAAATTAATACAGCATTATAAATCAACTGTCTTTCAATAAAAATTTAAAAAAATCATGTAAGACTAACTTCAACTTGTATATTTATTTATTTTGTTTTGTTTTTTCTAATCTGTCAGTGTCAGCTCAGATGAAAAACCAGATGAGACAGAGATAAAATAGAGTAGCTCCCAATTTTCAGACAACTGATTTGCGGTGCAAGTTAAATTTGTACTTCTCTATTATACGACAACCGGAAGTTTGCTTTTTATCAGCTTACGCTTCTTGTACGTGCAATAATACTTGCTCTGGGCTCGTGGAGGCAAATGCTCTTGGGAAAATAATAAGAGCTCACATTTAAAAAATCACTTACGGTGTGCTAAGGACTCTTCAAAGTACGCATATTATCCCTTCAGATCCTTAAAACAACCCTCAATATTAGCGATCATATTGTTCTTTAACTGTTACAAATAAGGAAACAGAAGAACAGAGGGTGTGGGTAAATTGATGAGCATCATCCTTCTGATAGAAGGTGGAATCAGGATTCCAAACAAGGGGGTTTAAATTCTAGAGGCTGAGTTCTTAATATGTTATGCTAATTTCTCGGGATGTAAATCTGTATCGTTCTGTTGTGGGTAGAAGATTTGGAAACGAAAATAATGTTTACAAATAATTCTCACTTTTAACTGCTTTTGGAAAAAGAAAGAGAGAGCTGTTGATTGATTGATTCCCTTTCCCACTCATGATATCTTATCAAAAATAGCTCAGCTGGCAGGATATGTGGAAGTCAGTTCCAAAATATGCTATATTTCCCCCATTCACATGAAGCTACTTACACTGGTTTACTGCCAACAAATCAAAAATTGGTCTAAGACAGCCAGTCAGCCAGAAAAGACTCGTTTTCCTTTTTTTAACCACAGACTAAGGGTATGGGATTTTGATTCTCCCACACAATCTAACTAAATCTTACATATTGTAACAAAATGTAAAGGTATTTCCTTTATGGACAGTATAGTGGTTCCTCAGCTGACATCAGAGTCATTTCCTTCAATTGTTAAGGAAAGTGATATTTCAGCACCATTAAAATAGTAGTTCAGTTGCTTGCAGGATAATTATTAGTGTGGACCACTTACTTTTTGTTCTACAACAATTAATTGCCTGTGATACCAGCAGCTAAGACTTCACACAGCAGAATGCAGGAACTGAGCATTTCCCTAAAATATCCAGAGAAGGGTAGGGGTTGTGGACATTGTAGGTGGGGAGGGGAGAGAAAGAAAAAGAAAAAGAAAAAGGAAAGAAAAAGGAAAAGAGAAAGAAAACAAGAAACCATGAGATATTCTCTCCCCAAAATCATCTATTACGGATGACATCCACATTCTTTCATAAGGAACACTTTTTCAAAGCCTACTGTATATCTAAAAGCTCTGTTGTTAATGTTAAAACTAAATTCTACTGTTGTTTTAAGTTTAAACATACAACTAAAAACATTATAAGAAACTTAGTACCATAGAATTCCTACTAAAAATAAAATTTCAGATAACAGTGCCTTGAAATTATTAGATAAAGCTTAATGTCCAACTTTTAACATTATTGATCATTACATTTAATGATATATTTTAAATCTCTAGTTTGTGGTGGATAAAACCATTAAATAAATACAGCAGTGTTTTAAAACTTCAGTTACTAGATAAATTAATTCTAGCTTACAGACTCTCTTTAATTAAACGGTGGCAGTTAAGTAGAAGGTAAGGTTTCTAATAGAGAAAATAAATCAATTGTAAAAAGGCTGGATATCTTCAGTTTTACTCACGGAGGAGTTTATATTTTCTCCTCATAACTTATTAGCAAAATTTTATAAGACATGTAAAGTTTATCCTTCCGAGACATACAAAATGATCACTGCCTTAAAAAGATGGGGCCAATGTGAGATCCACAGGAAGAATGACATTCCTGATCATACATAGCCACTCATGTCAAGTTTAGAAGTCCCAGTCATAAGCACTTTACAGTGGCTTCTATCAGCACCCGAGATAACATGGGGATTTCAGATCCGCAGACAGATATAACATTGTACCAACCCTAACTTAAGTGTTAAGATGTGAAGACAAACACTCCTGGCTGCTACTGTTCATGTGCTACCTTCTCCAAATCTTAACTCTATCACTTGTAAAATGGAAATTTGAAAAAGCTGAAAAATTTTCTTTGGGATTTAATTGATTCCACAATACTGCAAGTATAATTGAAGGTAAAATTAACAGTGAAAAAGGACAGTAAAGACCCAAATGTGTCAAGAGCTAAAATGTGCAAGAAGTGACTCATGTAGCATTGTTCCTGTTCCAGTGCTCAGGGATTTCAATGTCCCAAGCCTCTCAGCATTAGAATCATCTCTATGTTAATGCTCTATTCTCCAGCCTACCTCAGTCCCTCAAGGCCAAGGTCATTATTAATAACTGCACGTCCTCATGAAGAAGTAGCCAGAAAGAACTTATATCAGCTCCTCCCACCACAGCTTCCCACCATCTGCATTTGTGTTTGAGCTCACTGCCTATCAGCATGGATAAACTGCTTTGGAAGCTCCTATCACAGACCAGGACCTCAGCTCTGGCTCTCAAACCCCTGTACCCAATCATGCACATGGCACCATCATCATCATTTTTTTTCCTCTCTACTAGATAATTTCCACTAGCATATAAACTGAAGTTATTTTCCAATCTTAAAAACATACCTGTCATTATATAGTTTTACAATTCATAAGTCTTCCCAGTGCCAGATCATACCAGCTTGATGTTTTAACAGAGCCAAGTGGAAAAGCTCCAGTTATACTGAAGGGAAAGATAAAGTGCACCTCTGAATTTCCATCATCTGTGTCATTCCTGAGACTGCTTTCTGTTTACTCCATATCATAATCTTACATTTTGCTGGCAAGATAGCCAAGGTTTAAGTCAAGACCAAGGGAAGTGACCCAATCAGTAAAACAGTAAAACTTGATCGATAAAAATGAATAAGTAATGAAAAAATTGTTAAAGGAACAAAAAGTATTGTAATGAATTATCTGAATGTCTGCTTGCTTAATTGTAAGTTGATATGCTCCAAATTGACCAACTCCGGTTCTTGACTTAATGTGCCCATCTGCAGTCAACAAAGTGAAGTATATCTGACACAGAAAGACAAATATCATATGATATCGCTTATATGTGGAAACTAAAAAAAGGGTACAATTGAACTTATTTACAAAACAGAAGTAGAGTCACAGATGTAGAAAACAAACTTATGGTTACCAAGGGGTAAGGGGGGAAAGGGATAAAGTGGGAGATTGGGATTGATATATACACACTCCTACAGTATATATAAAATAGATAACTAATAAGGACCTACTGTGAAACACAGGGAACTCTACTCAATACTCTTTAATGACCTATAAGGGAAAAGAACTAAAAAAAGAGTACATGTACTTATATGTATAACTGACTCACTTTGCTGTACACATGAAACTAACACAACATTGTAAATCAACTATATTCCAATAAGAATTAAAAAAAAGAAAAAGCAAAAAAAACCCAAAGTGACCAGTTTATAAGGAAAATTGATACTGAGGCATAGACAAATCTTGACTACCTCTGGGCCTCCTGCTTAATTTCTTTCACTTTCCCAAAGTTGAATTTAATCTATAAAGAAAAGTATTTTCTCTATTTATAAAACATGGGTGAATCTCAAAAGAATTATGTTGAGGAAAGTTCCTCAACAGACAAAATAATATGTATGGTATAATTGCATTTACATATAATTCTAGAAAAGCAAAACTACAGTGACAGCAAGCAAATCAGTGGCTCCCTGCAGGTCTGTGTGGAGGAGAATATTGTCTACAAAGTGTCAGAAGTGAAATTTCTGGATGATAGAATTGTCTTGTCTTATGATTTTGGTGGTTGTATATTTTTAAACAGTCATTGAATGATACAATTAAAATCGGTGCATTTTATTGTGCATGGATTACAACTCAATCAAAAGACCAAAATAAGTGTTTTATCAATTACATGTTTTCTGTATAGAGTTTATCCTAAAGAGGTTAATTTTACTCCAGCATTAAAAATTTTCCAACCATCAGGGTCTGATACAAAAAACAAAAACAAAAAACACTCATCTCTTGGTCAAATATCAGATATACGTCTATTTTATCTCAAATAGCAGGTTACAAATGGTCCATATTTTACAATTAAAAAATGATCCTATAATCATGACAAGGCAAATCCAGTATATAAAAGACACATTCATTATTTTAGTTTTTATTATATTTAGTAAAAATATTTTACTGGTTACCTCATAAAGTATCCTAAAAATAATAGGATTCATCTTTGTATTTCTCAAATATTTAAGATAAAACATTCATACAAATAATATACACCCAAATTTCTAAAATGCAGCTCCACTTGGCAACAGTAGAAAAAACATTTGACAACCTTCAGCATGCAATAATGATAAAATCTCTCAGCAAAGCAGGAATAGACGGGAACTTCTTCAAGTAGATAAAGAGAATCTATATAAAACTGGCAACTAACATAATAATACTTAATGGTATGCGTTTCCCCTAAGATTAGGAATAAGACAAGGATATCCCCTTTTACCATTTCTATTCAACATCATAACAAAAGTCCTGATTAATGCAGTAAGAAAAGAAAATGATGTTAAAGATATACAGATTGTAAAGGAAGAAATAAAACTGTATTTACAGATAATATGATTGTGTAGAATATCCAAAAGAATTGACAAAAATAAACTCCTGGAACTAATAAACAATTACAGCAAGATTTTAGGACACAGGGTTAATATACTAAAGTCAATTACTTTCTTATATACTAGCAATTGTTATTTGAAATTAAAAGTGCAATACCATTTACATTAGCAACAAAAGAAATAAAATACTTAGGCATAAATCTAACAAACATATACAATCTATGTCAGGAAAATTACAAAATTCTGATGAAAGAAATCACAAAAAAATATATATATCCCTTGATCATGGAGTGTAAGCTTCAGTACTTTTAAGATAGCAGTTATCCCCATGTTTTAATGTAGATTCTATCCAGTCCCAGTCCAAATCCCAGCAAGCTATTTTATCATACCAACTCACTGAATCTAAAGTTTATATGGAAAGGCATAAAGCCAAGAATAGCAATACAATACTGAAGAGGAACAAAACTGAAGGATTATCACTACCCAATTTCAAGACTCACCACAAAGCTACAGTATCAAAACAGCATGGGATTGACAAAAGAATAGACAAATAAATCAGTGAAACAGAATAGAGACCCAGAAGTATACCTACACAAATATAGTCAAGTGATCTTTGACAAAGGAGCAAATGCAATTCAAATGAGAAAAGATAGCATTTCAATAAATGGTGCTGAAAAAATGGGATATCCATTAAAAAAAAAAGAATTTAAACCCTCATCTTATACTTCTCACAAAAATTAGCTCAAAAAGAATAAATCATAGACCTAAAATGTAAAATGCAAAGCTATACTACTTCTAGATGATAGCATAGGATAAAATCTATGGACCCTGGGTTTAGAGTCGAGTTTTTAAACAACACCAAAAGCACAATCCATGCAAGAAAACAATAATAAGTAGAACTTTATTAAAATTAAAAAAAAATTTTCATCTGTGAAAAGTATTGTTAGAATAAAAAGACAAGCCCAGATATGGAGAAAATATTTGCAAAACACATGTCTGATAAAGGAAGAGCATCCAAATATACAAAGAACACTTAAAAGCTCAATGATAAGAAAAACAAAAAACTCAATTAAAAAATGATCAAGAGGTATGAACAGACATCTACCCAAGGAAAATATGTATATATTTTGAGTATATGTATATAAACGGGTATAAAAGAGAATACTCAACATGAAATATCATTAGGAAATTGAAAATTAAAACATCAATAAGATATGATGGTGCATCTCTTAGAATGGCTAAAATCCCCCAAAATGAACATGTTAAAAGCTGACAAGGATATGGAGCAACAGGAATTCTCATTCAGTCATTGTTGGAAATACTAAGTGGTACAGCCACTTTGAAAATTTCTTACAAAGGTAAATATAGTCTTATCATAAATCCAGCAATTGTGCCACAGGGTGTCTACTCAATTGATTTGAAAATTTTTGTCAAGGCAAAAACCTGCACAGGGGCATTTATGGGAGCTTAATTCATAATTGCCAAAAAAAAAAAAATGAAAGCAACTAAGATGACCTTCAATAGGCAAATGGATAAATTATGGTACATGTATATATATATATATATATATATATATATACACATATATATATACACACACATATATATATAGTGCAATATTATTCAGTGATAAAAATAAGTGAGCTACTAAGCTATGAATAGCTATGGTGAAACCTTAAAATGCAGACTACTACATGAAAGAAAACAGTCTAAAAAACCGACATACTTTATGATTTTAACTACATGACATTCTAGGAAGGCAAAACTGTAGAGATAGTAAAAAGATCAGTGATTTCCAGTGGTTTGGGAATAAGGGGTGGTGGTGTGAAGATGAAGAGCTTAAGCACAGGAGACCACTGAGTTGTGACAAAGACACTTTCCTTAACCAAACTGTAGTCAAGCTCCTCTAAGCTCTCCAGTTCTCAACCTTGGCATCCATACATGTCAGGCCTTCATTGCCTAGTTATAGTGCGAATCCTGTTAAGTCCGTTTAGAGAGAATCCCCCAACTTGTTATCTGATAATCCTTGATATTTGGTCAGTTTCTTATCCCCCAGCCTTGTTATCTGCTCACCCTGGCATGCCTTCGGCAAGAATATTGTCAAGTTTGTTTAGCCAGAATCCCTTCTTGCCCTTGATATTTCCCTCTTATAAGTTTTCGTCCACTGACCCCTCCTCCCCCTGCTACTTGGCCATAAATCCCCATTTGTCCATGCTGTATTCAGAATTAAACCCAGTTCTATGCTAGGTCTTTTTATCCTATTGCAAGAGTTCATGAATAAAATGATTTGACCTATTTAATTATTGTCTAGCTCTGTTTTTTTTAATACTTGGTGAAACTACTCTGTATGATACAGAAATGGTGGGTACATGACATTATGTATCCCATTAACTGTACAACACAAAGAGTAAAGTTTAACATAAATGATGGACTTTAATCAATCATAATGTATAAATACTAGTTCATTAATTGTAATGTGTATCACATTAAAGCAAGGTGTTAATAACAGGAAAATATGCGTGTGTGCTGGGGGGTGTATATAATAAATCTCTGTGCTATCTGCTCAATATTTATGTAAATTTAAAACTGTTTTAAGACATAATGGTGCCATTGACTCATCTGGGCAAGGCTGTAGGATGAGTCAAGATTATTTTGATCAATAGCTAAATTGTGGACATACATGCACTTGGTATGTGAATGTTGCATATGCAGTTGTAGCTGGATTTCAGAAGAGAGTGCTTAGTTAGAGATGGATACATAAACGTTATTTAGAAAAATGGGAATAAATAAAATCTCCAAGGGTGAGATTATAAAGTGACAGAAAAAAAAAGGTTAGAAATTGTGGAAATGAGCAGAAGCACACAAAATATAAATAATACTGATGAGAACTAAGGAGAAAGTAAGGAGAATGGGATATCAGAGTGTAGAACTGCTTATACAACACTTGGACCCCAGATATTCTTTCAGTTGAAACAGGAAAACCCACCTTACCCTGTGCAGCCTGGAAAAGCTTCACTAATGTACAAGGATGTAGTGAACCTATAATCTATGCCAAATGTACTTGAAAGACAATCAGAAACTTCTTTCTTTTCAAAAACCCAATCCAATAGATAATTTTATCCTAAAGCAACACATGCCAATCAAAGCCTGTCTTAAATTTTCTCCTTTTACTCTCAAAAACTCACTCTTCTTTGAAATCCTTCAAATCTCTGCCTGAAGGGAATTGTTAGTAGCTGACTCTGTTACTTTGGTAAGCTCTGAATTAAGTTTTTCATTAACTCTCTAATGTGATTTTAGCCCTTTTGACAAGAGCAACCAAGAAGGAGTGTGTAAAGTTCTGAAGTGTGGGCATTGTTTTTTTTTTAAATTTATTATTAAATTTATTATTTTCATTCGAGTTTTTTTAAATTAATTTTTATTGGAGTATAGTTGCTTTACGATGTTGTTAGTTTCTACTGTACATCATCAGCTATACATATACATATATCCCCTCTTTTTTGGATCTCTTTCCCATTTAGGTCACCACAGTGCATTAAGTAGAGTTCCCTGTGCTATACAGTATGTTCTCATTAGTTATCTATTTTATACATAGTATCAATAGTGTATATATATATATCAATCCCAATCTCCCAGTTCCTCCCACCTACCCCCTCCCCCTTGATATCCATACATTTATTCTCTACATCTGTGTCTCTATTTCTGCTTTGCAAATAAGATCATCTATACCATTTTTCTAGATTCCACATATATGCATTAATATATGATATTTGTTTTTCTCTTTCACTTACTTCATTCTTTATGACATCTCTAGGTCCATCCACATCTCTACAAATGACCCAATTCTGTTCCTTTTTATGGCTGAGCGATATTCCATTGTATATAGGTACCGCATCTTCTTTAGCCATTCCTCTGCTGATGGACATTTAGGTCGCTTCCATGTCTTGGCTATTGTAACTGGTGCTGCAATGAACATTGGGGTGCATGTGTCTTTTTGGATTATAGTTTTCTCTGGGTATATGCCCAGTAGTGGAATTGCTGGGTCATATAGTAGTTGTTTTTTTTTTTAACATCTTTATTGGAGTATAATTGCCTACAATGATGTGTTAGTTTCTGCTTTATAACAGAGTGAATCATCCATACATATACATATATCCCCATATCTCCTCCCTCTTGCTCTCCTTCCCTCCCTCCTTATCCCACCCCTCTAGGTGGTCACAAATCACTGAGCTGATCTCCCTGTGCTAAGTGGCTGCTTCCCACTAGCTATCAATTTTACATTTGGTAGTGTATATATGTCCATGCCACTCTCTCACTTCGTCCCAGCCTACCCTTCCCCCTCCCCATTTCCTCAAGTCCATTCTCTATGTCTTTATTCCTGTCCTGCCCCTAGGCTCTTCAGAACCATTTTGATTTTTTAGATTCCATATATATGTGTTAGCATATGGTATTTGTTTTTCTTTCTGACTTACTTCACTCTGTATGACAGTCTCTGGGTCCATCCACCTCACTGCAAATAACTCAATTTCGTTTCTTTTTATGGCTGAATAATGTTCCATTGTATATATGTGCCACATCTTCTTTATCCATTCATCTGTCGATGGACACTTAGGTTGCTTCCATGTCCTGGCTATTGTAAATAGAGCTGCGTTGAACATTGTGGTACATGACTCTTTTTGAATTATGGTTTTCTCAGGGTATATGCCCAGTAGTGGAATTGCTGGGTCATATGGTAGTTGTTTTTTTTTTTTTAACATCTTTATTGGAGTATAATTGCCTACAATGATATGTTAGTTTCTGTTTTATAACAGAGTGAATCAGCCATACGTATACATATATCCCCATATCTCCTCCCTCTTGCTCTCCCTCCCTCCCTCCCTATCCCACCCCTCTAGGTGGTCACAAATCACTGAGCTGATCTCCCTGTGCTAAGTGGCTGCTTCCCACTAGCTATCTATTTTACATTCGGTAGTGTATGTATGTTGATGCTACTCTCACTTCACCCCAGCTCCCCCTTCCCACCCCGTGTGCTCAAGTCCATTATCTATGTCTACATCTTTATTCCTGCCCTGCAACTAGGTTCATCAGTACCATTTTTTTTTTTAGATTCCATAGATATGTGTTAGCACACAGTATTTGTTTTTCTCTTTCTGACTTACTTCACTCTGTATGACAGACTCTAGGTCCATCCACCTCACTACAAATAATTCATTTCATTTCTTTTTATGGCTGAGAAATATTCCATTGTATGTATGTGCCACATTTTCTTTATCCATTCATCTGTCAGTGGGCACTTAAGTTGCTTTCATGTCTTGGCTATTGTAAATAGAGCTTCAATGAACATTGTGGTACATTTCTCTTTTGAATTATGGTTTTCTCAGGGTACTGCATTGTGTTTTTAAGGTAATATTATGGGTTCACTTTTTAGCTTATCAAATGGTAAATTTCCAAAAACAATAGCCTTAGATATATTCCTAATTTTCAGAGTGTATATTATGTCTCTTATGGGAATTATTTGTACTTAGCTCTCTCAACTCATGGTTAGAGGGTAGTTATTAAAAGGAGAGTATGTAAAAATTTACCTACTGTGACCTGTGTGGTAATAACAATAAGCAGAGAAAAAAACCTCACAGTTACATAAATATTCTAGTGAACAAGTTATTTAAAATAACCACTAGTTATTCAAAATTTAAAATGAGCCCTTTGAAATATTAAAAAAAATAATAATGAGTGTTTCAGTATTACAGGAAGTTTTCTCAATTAAAAGGCTTATACAGGAACTTAACTTCATGGCACCACAAAACATAATAGACAGAGATTAAACTTCATTTGTTTAAACTGGTACCCAAGATATACAAGATTTATTCCTTAACTTTTCTCTCTAAATGATGCAAAATATTGAATACAATGTGTAGTATTTCCAAAAGCAACTCCACTGATATTTTCAAACCCTTATAATTTTCTGGAAAAACAAAACAGAGAATCCATGCAACCTCTGAATTCAACTAGATTTTTAATTAAACTTAAATCAAAGATATTTTGAAGTTTTGAGAAATTATTTCCACATCACTGAGAAGAAGGCTTTAAATTGTCTTTAAATTTAACATGATGCCATTGGATTGCTATTTTCAATAAAAATTTCAATGAAATGGAGGAAATAGAAGTAAGACTGACATAGGAAGAGGACTGGAAGTGAGGAATTGAAGACTTCATGCTATTTTTTACTTACAAATATTTCTGCTTTAGAGTTGAATAGACTGTGCTGTGGCAGGAAAGAATGTAATGCAAAACATGTGTAGTGTTAAAGATGGAAGCTAGTTGAGCAGTGTGAGAGCAATGATTTAGTAGAAAAGTGGCCAGGGAACGTTGCAGGTCCATTATGGGTAACATAGTTCACCATATGGTCCATTGGGTAACATAGTTTTTGGGACACCAGTCAGATCTGCTGAAGGCCACTGCCAGCAGGATTCAGCTACTTAAGGGCTTGCACATAGGATATAAGTGGTTGGGTAAGACTGGGTATTGAATGTGCAAATAATGGAAGAAGAAAGGGAAAATGTTGGAGGTATGCATTAGTTTCCTGTGGCAGCTGTAACAAATTACTACAAGCTTGGTGGCTTAAAGCCACACACATTTATTCTCTTACAGCTTTAGAAGTCAGCTGTCCCAAATCAGTTTAGCTGGGCTGAAGTCAAGGTGTCGGCATGTCCTCTCCCCTTTGGAGGCTCTGGAGGGTAACTGTTCCTTGCTTATTCCAGGTTCTGATAGCACCAGACCTTTCTTGTCTTACTTAGCTCTAATCTCTGCCTCTGTCTTCACATCTTCTGTGTGTGTCAAATTTCCTTCTACATTTCCCTTATAAAAATATATGTCTTTGCATTTAGGGCCCACCTGGATAATTCAGGATAAATTTCCCTAAGGATTATTAACTTAATTTTCTTGGCAAAAACCCCTTTTCTAAAAAAGGTTACTTTTACAGGAATTGGGACTTTATGACTTTGGGGGCCATTATTCATATATACGGGGTATTTGAAAAAAAGTTTGTGTTAATGATGAAAATTTGATGGAGCCCAAGGTAGATGAAAAAAGAAGAGAGAAGAGGGTTGATACATGGAGAAGAAGCAAACTGTTAACAGTATCATTAATGTATTAAGGGAACTGAAAACCAGGCTCAAAACCACAGATTATTTTAATTTATGTTTAAAAATGTACACATATTAATGTGTGTAGATGCATCTATAATGTATCACAAATATGTTAACAGTGATTATTTCTTCTTGGTGTTGTCAGGTTGATTTTTAGTTTATATTATTTAGTTTGTATTGTCTCTATATTTAGCAGAAACAAAATTAATTTTAAAGAGGGCTACATTATTTTATTTCCTATATGAAGGCTTTTTGACTCCCCTTGGAATCAAATCATATTTACTTAAAATGTTTAGAATAAAATATGGCAATGCAGATCAAGCAACAGCATAGGCTCTGTCTTAAGTTAGGACAACACTAGCTTCTTAAACATAAGAGGTGTTTTTTTTTTTGTCATTTTAGAATAAAACACCATGTAGTCCTGATTACCTGTGGGTTTGAAACTCAATAATCAGAGAGCAGAGGGAGCAGGTGTGTTAACTCTGTCAAAAATTTGGCAATTTATTTTTCCTAACTTAAATCTCCTTCAATTGCTGTTAGATATTATTCCTCAGCTCTCTCTTGATCTCAGTGGGAGTCTCTGACCTGAGGCTTACATGGCGTTATGAAGTACTTAAAACTCTTCAGATGAAAGGGCTATTAGTGCAAAATACTAATAAGCATTTAAATTATAAATGGTCTCAACATTTGTTCGCATCAGAAGCTGGGAACAGGCAATTTGAATATAAAACTATCCAAAACATATAGTTTGGGAAGCATTTTAGGAACACTGGTGAAAAGGCATTTGGTTGAAGGGTAGCTAGTCTATTCCTTTTTGAAAATCATGAAAGAAATTATGCAATAACCCAACACAAGCAAACAGATAAGAATATTAATTTGGAGCTCTATTGATCAAGGGAATGAAATTGAATGACAGAAGTCTCTGTCAGGTAAAAGACAACATAATTAAACTAATTTCCATGGAGCCATAAGAAGATGGATTTTAGTGAAGCTTATTATTGACATGCTGTATTTAGAAAAAAGACAATTTGTTAGTTATGTCCTCCATCACAGTAACATATTGATGATAATATGTTTGCTTTTCAAAGACGGTACATAGATGCCTAATGTCTGCCATTTAGTTTTCTCATAACTACAAATATATTTGCACTACTGACTTCTATGAGTATTATGTGGTCTTGGTGCAGTTAGTTGCTGTGAGATAAAGCTGTCAATGCTCACATTATTTTTTTAGTGTATTATTGCTCTTAAAGTTTCTTATTTGCTGTTTTACAAAATGATAACAGAACCTCAAAGTGACAATATTCTCATTACTTTAAAAAAAAATGAAGGGCACGTTCTGATGGCTCACAGGCTCTTGTCTCTGCATTTACTGACATTTTAAATTCAAATGTCAAACTTAATAGTGAGACAAGATAATTTTTCATAATGAATGGGATAGATGAACTTTTGAAAACAGATTGTGGTCAGTGGGTTAATAAAATGTGAAAACTTGGGGATGACTTTGGGCAATATAATTTTATGTAAAATAATCAGAAAAATAAATTCTGCTTTTAACATAGAAGAGTAACGTATTCTCAATTAATCCCACCCAAATATATTGTCTCTGAAGTGACGTGACCACATGAGATCACTGTTACTTATTGCTAGCTGAGGTGTAAAGATACTAGCAAAGATACTATCAAATATTTCAAAGAGAAACAGGATTTTTATCTACATTTGTGCCTGTAGCTGTACTTTTCAAACTTGAATGTGTATAGGAATAGCCTCCGGATCCTGTCTCTGATTGAATGAGTCTATCTTGGAGTTAGGCCCCAAGATTCTGCAGTTCTAAACACTGCTACTGATTCACAGATCACATTTTTGAGTAGCAAGGCCCCATTGTGAATCAAAGCCAGCTGTCGTTGCTGAACAGAGTTATTATCCGATGTAAAAAGCGTGGCAGTGGAAGCCTGTGACCACAGAAAGCAAGTTAGAGAGCATGTTGTCGTCAGTGGGTAGATCTTGCAGATGAAGTTTACAGAAGTGATCCACGTAATTGTCAGATATATGTTTTTCCTATTTTTAGCTATAATTTCTTGATCATTGATGTTTACTCTAAATCCCTTTAAAACAATTCCCCTGGTAGAAATAGACAGAGTGTCCAAATTTTAAAGGAATACATGCTTTCTGTTGTTGCAAAGTGCCTGCATTTAGGTGTGAAAAAATACAAGGTTTCCATTCTACACCTGCCAGTTGTAAGGTGGGTGATGCTAGACATAAATGTAACTTTCTTTTTCTTTTTGGGAACTGGAAAAAACAAATTCTATGTAAGTCTTTTAAAACAATGGTCAAATGAATCTTTTAAAATTGCCCCAGTGCAAATGAACGTAAGCACTTTGAGTGTTTTAAAATGTAGCAATCACTAAAACCAATTAAAAATGTCTCTGAATTTATATAAAATATGATAGAATGGTAACTTTCTGGATGCTACTAGGCAAATACTATGATATATATATATATACATATATAGATACACATACACGCACACACACACACACACACACACACACATATATATATATATATGAAAATAAGTTGTTTTGAAATAAAGCAGAAAAAAATAAATCATTCACAAAGAGACACCATAATAAAATTGTTAGAAGTGTGAGCTTTTTGTCCTTGGGCAAGTTAGTTAATTTCTATCCCTCAATTTCCTCATCTGTAAAGCAGAGATATTTTTATCTGCCTCAAAGGGTTGTTCTGAACATTAATACATGTAAAAAACTAAGAACTGTGCCTGGCAGATAATAATTCCTCAGTAAATGTTAGCTATTACCATCTGAAGTTTTGCTGCAGTTAAAATTATCTTTGTGAAGGATCAGTATTTCCAAACGATATTTGGGAATGTCAGCTGGAATATTTTATGGGCCCTTAAAAAATCAAAGTGTTCAAACCTGTACTTATTAGGTTCAGCATTACTATTCTTCTCTATGTACTGACGGTCAACTCTTCTTACCTAAGAAGCAACCAAGAAAATCATTGACCAAGCAAAGCTAAGTTTATTAGACTTAATGCAGTAATGGAGAACACTACTTTGGCAGAATCTCAGTACAATCTCAGAATGGAGAGTTTGGGAAAAGCTACTGATATTGATTGAAAGATAGGAAACTGATTGGGATTGGACAGTTAATGACATGACAGTTTAGGATTGATGAGTATAGATGGAGAGAGGGTAGGTAAAGTGAGCCATGATAAATAAACTTCTACCTGATAAGCAAGCTTTTTGCTCAGGTGAGCAATCTATTGTCCAAAAAAGAGAGCTGATGACTCAGATGAAAAATAGTCTCAATTAATTTTCTGAAATTTTATGAAGCAAGCCGGGAAGATATTTATGGGGTACAGCTTTATATATCTGACCAAGAGTTTCATGGAACGAGCCATTTTGACAGAGGTAGTGATTTTAATTCTAATGTTTCAAATTCTATTCTGAATTAATGATATGTTTACCTCCCAGGTGACAGAAACAGAAATGGGTTATATTCCCAATTTTTTCCCCTTGTTTTCACTCATATGCCTAATTTATAATCAGCTATCTACCAGCTTTTTCTTCAGCAATAACCTAACCATGTTTTCAGATATCATGTCTGGACTACCACAATGTCTTCATAACTTTTTCCTTAGTTTCAAAACTAGCTTCCCTTCAAACAATGTCTATGCTATCTTTAGAATATAATTGTAGTATTATCACTTTTTTCCTTAATACTCTCCTTGCCTATGGGATAAAACACATTTTGTTTAGCAAGAAACAAAAGGTTCTATATAGTGGGTGTGATGGCTAGTTTTAAAGCCTTAATTCCTCCATACTCATGTGGATACCCAGGACTATCAATCTATCTTATGCTTTTTTTATGCTTTTGGAACTCTGTTCCTAGTAAACTAAGCTATTCCCCTGATGTGCTTAGGCTAGTAACTTGTAAATATTCATATCATGACAAATAGCAATGCTACAAGGGATTATGGTGTTTTGGCTGAGTTGAAGCTGAGAGTTGGCTGCTACTGTGAGAAGAATTAGATGATGCTTTAAGCTCATGTATCCATTTATGCAACTAGTTTTAATAGAAGTTGGTCGGGGAAGGCAAATTCCATCCACCACTGGGGCCACATCTGACAGTCTTTTGTCACACAACAGAGGCTTGGCTTAGAGAGCAATGGGGAACCATAAAATTGCGTGACCTTAAGGGAATAAATAATCTAGTTGGTCAATAACAACAGGTAGTGTTGAGATGAACTCATGACATTCCATTATCTTCATATAGGTATTGATGTCCCGAGCCACTGTTACATGTAAGAGTATGTATGAAAGGGTAATCACAAAAGTGGTGGGCAGGGCTTCCCTGGTGGGGCAGTGGTTGAGAGTCCGCCTGCCGATGCAGGGGACACGGGTTCGTGCCCCAGTCCGGGAAGATCCCACATGTCACGGAGCGGCTGGACCCATGAGCCATGGCCGCTGAGCCTGCGCGTCCAGAGCCTGTGCTCCACAACGGGAGAGGCCACAGCAGTGAGAGGCCCGCGTACTGCAAAAAAAAAAAAAAAAAAAGGTGGTGGGCAAAAATACGTGTCATATTTTCAGATTCAGAGCTGTGTCTCGGCAAACCCATTTCCTATAATGTTTCTATCTATCCCTCTATCATTAGAAAAATTAAAATAATTTTTCTTCTGCAGTTGATCTAAAATGGACACAGATGTTTAGTTGAATGGTAGTCTAAAGGTAACAGCTGATGAAGCCTGATGAAATCTCCTGTAGTAAACTCTAGTTCCATGAAGAAAGTCCATTTGGCGTCACAAGTTTACTGTCTAATGCAGTCCTTAGGAATGAGTAGGAGCTTGATAAACATTTACTAAAGAATGGAAGGGAAAAAGAAAGGAGGAAAGAGAGAGAGAGGAACAGAGAGGGGGGGTAGAGAGGAAGGAAGGGATGAAAGAAGAAAGGAAGCAATGACATATTTGAGACCAGAAGAGGAAAATAAAATTCAGAAGAAAAGCAGGAAGGGAGGTGGCATATTTAAAAACCACTTGCATTCTTGTATTTTATCTATTAAAAATTCCTATTCCTCATATAAGATAAATTAGATATTTTAAAGTTTTCATTATGTGAAATTGGTTCAAGATATGTGAAAGTTGCTTTTGGTGAGAAAAACCTGAGACATAATACTGTAATTTCTGATTTGCACTAAAGTATTTTAAAATGTTATTTATAATATCCAAGTGAGAATGTTTTAGATAAGAATAACTAAGTAAATAAAAAATATATATAGACTTCTGTACAAGTTAAAATTAAAGGAACATTTGAAAAGTATTTAGGTTGTTAAAATCAGTCAGGAAACTTTGCTGGCCTTCTTTTTTTGTTGTTTGTTCCCTTCATTCATCCTGATGATAGTAACAGGAACATCTAGTCTAGTTCTTGCCCTTCCAGATTGAGAAAACAAAGCATTTATTATTGCAAAAACTCAGCATAAACTAGAATAATTTTTAACCTTTTAATAATTTCTCTAAGGTTGATATATTTGGTCAGCAAAAACACTCTTGACCTTTAATTTTCAAGGAGGTTTGCTTGGTGCAAATGGAACCATTTTGGAAACTATAAAGCTTTCATCTCTTTCTCTTTCTACATATGTTAAGTTAGTAACCATCTACCCAAAACATTTCATATTACAGTCATTGTCTACAGTTTGGTATTTTTAAATATAGACACCATTATCTCTGGATTATGTTACAGAAGCAAAAGTGAAAATGGAGTTTTCTAGCTTCAAATGACCTACAACTCAGTGATCTAGGTTTCTCAGAATTTCTCAACATTCTAGCCTGAATAATTCTTAGTAATGGGGGTGCTGATTTGTGCATTGTATAAGATTTAGCAGCATCTCTGGTCTCTACTCATTAGATGCAAGTTAGCACCTCTCCCCGTTGTGATAATCAAAAAATGTTCCTAGACACTGCTAAATGTCCCTTGGAAGCTAAAACATCCCCAGTCGAGAATCCCTAATGCAACAACTGAAAGGCTTCATACATGTACGTTGGTATAGCAGTGGCATATTTTTTCACAGTGTAGCAGTATGGGTATTCATTTTGCAGTGACGAGACCAAACATACATTGTTAAAAACCCGTTTATGTTTCGTTGTGTTTTGTTTTGTTGCAGTGCTGCATGCTAATTTGACTTTCCATTGGATCCTGCTACATTAAAATGTAATTGTAATTATGCCTTCTGTTGGGACATTTAGATAATATTAGGTGTTGAGAGTAAAAGATACATTTTTTGGTAATAAAATAATTTGAGAAGAAAATGTAGCTCTAGGTGCTAACTGAAATTTATAATCTATTTTTATCAAGTTGCATTGGCAAGAAGCTATTAAGCTTGTGGAATGGAGTAACTGAGCACTTGGTATATAGTGTGGTGAGAATAAACATCTTGTTCCTCAATATCGTACCTTACAGTGGACACTTGAAGCAGATGATTAGCCAGCTTCTGGTGATGAAGTTAGAATGGTACAACAACTTTCACTAATGAAAGCCTAGATGATGGTCCTTGTTATCTCACTGAGAATAGCTCATGTGAAATGACAATCAGCTCAATTCAAAGTCACCATTTCAATTTTAAGAAGGTAAGTGGTTTTGTGATGCCACACTATTCCTTACAGAGCCGACAAAATGATCAAAGTCAGATTAAGTTTTTTCTCAAATTAGTTTTTTCTTTAATTGTTATTAAATTCTGATTTCATTCTCCCCTAGGAAGCACCACATGTATGGCACTGTTACACTTGAGCTCACTGTAATACACTTGAGCTCACTGTTGCTCACTGAAGCAACAACTAATGTGATGCTTACCTGGGATTTCCTTTTGTCAAGATAAAAAAAAATTGCCTCTCTGTAAGAATTTGAGGTTGGAACTAAAATAAGGAGAGTCCTGTAATGGAAATTGTAAAATAGGTTAACCAGGGGTTCTCAACGTTTGGTTTCCCACTAGCAGCACCAGATGCTAGATGTTTGTTAGAAATGAAAAGTCTTAGGCTCCACTCCAGACCTACCAAATCCAGCTCTGGAGGTGGGACCAGCAGTGTGTTTATTCAGCTGTCCAGGTGGAGTGATGATTGCCAACATTTGAGAACCAGTGGACTTGTAAGCCTGTATCAGCATGATATAGTGGATTCAGAATTTGCAAAATGATATTCTCTGCATCATCTCCTAGGGGAAATGGAGTAAGGTACTGTATTTAAGTACCAAATCATACAGGATGCAATTTGATAAGATTCATTAAGATTCTTCTAGTAACCTCTCCCGTCAATAATTCCATGTTCTTTCACCAGACCCTGTCTTCTCTTTGCTCTCTTACTGGTGATACCAGGTTCCACACAAGTATATCCTCAGACTTGAAACACCAGCTTGTCAGAGTATTCATCTACGAAAGACAGTCTTTCCTTAAAGAGGGGTTGGATACAAGAATTTCATCGCAGCTTCTGAAAGAATTAGACTTTTCTCAAAATAGTTACACAGCCACGCCACGTCAGCCTCATCAAAACACTAGAAGGATCTTCAGTAACATTCTAAAGTAGGGGTGATGGTGAAAGAGGGCAGGAGACATGTATGATAGTAGGGTGGGAAGAGAGAAATTTAGAAGATTGTATTGACTTTTGTAGAAAAATATTTAAGGCAAAGCTAGAGCCTGGACTTGTTGGAAAAATTTGCCCTTGCAAATTGACTTTTATGTCACTTTCCTGATGAGCATTCAAAAAATGCCCTCAGCCTGTTATCAGGGACCAGTTTGCAGATAGCCATCCCTAGAATGTCAGGAGGCATTTGGGAGGTAAAGAATCTACCCAATTTGAACAATGAAAGGAGATTGGTGATCTAAGGACCAGATGCCCTGTGAAATGTGCTACCCCTAAAGAGAAGGCTGTGGTGTTTATTACCCTCATAGCTCTTTGTAGGAATTTGTATCATCTATTATCATTACCTGTATCAAGGGATATATGTTTCCTTGTGTCTATCACTTGGTGATAAAATGAACAATGTGTGTGTGTGTATGTCTTTGTGTGGGTGTGTGTATATGTGTGTGGTTGGTGAATAGGATAGAGAAGCGGAATGGAGTCAAAATTAGATCCCTAGGATTTGTCTTGGAAAACTGGATGATTAGCCAAACAATTCACAGGATAATATGAAAATTATGAAGGAGGTCTGATCTAGTCCTATGAGTCTTAGAACTCTTGGGCCATACTGTAATTACAGAACCAGCCCAAATGGGCCCTATTCTTTTATTAATAATACACTGAATTGTTTTTCAGAGATAACAGAACCAAACCGTAAGTCATACAGCTGAAGCTTGCTCAGAGGAGAAAATTTTACCTCAAATAACACCTAGAACCAAAGTTTCTCCCTGCCATGAAACCAAAGGACTGGGACATGATCTGAACCCTTTCAGAAGGGAAAGGTCCATTGTCTAATGAGATCTAGTACTGAAGCCTTCTTACCATACCTTACCATAAATGATCAAGTTCCAAAGCCCTTTTATGGAAACCTGCCCCATCAGTGCTTCCACATACTAACCTTCCTCCCCTAGCTCATAAAAGCTTCCCTGAATGCCAGATCAGGGAGACAGATCTAAGCTTTGCCTCCTGTCTCCTTGCTTGGCCGTCCACCCTGCAATAAAGCCTTTTCTCTCTGAAAAAGAACTTTTGTCTCTGTAATTGGTCTTTCCTTTGCATAGCTGACAAGGAGACTTTGCCAGGTAACAATATAAAATCAGGTGGTACTGATTATCAGAGCTCATATCTTTCTAACTTAGGATGCATATGAAATTTTGAAATTTATCCATTGTATAAATGTTTTGAAAATCCTCAAATAGTCATTAAGTTCTGTATGAAAATATGCAATTAATACCAGCTTTATCATTTTTCTTTTTTCTACTAAGATTTGTTCTTATGAGTACAACCATAGCAAAAAGTAGGTCATTCATTTGACTTCTGTGAAAACCACCTTAGAGAAAGACCGATAGAATTTGGGTTTCACAGCTAGTAATAGGACCATGTTTGTGATTTGCAGTAGTTTGAATTTTGTGCTGTGATCAGTACTATTTGTCTGTGTTCATATCATCCTTGTCTGAGCATTTCATACAGGAAAATTTAGAGTCATACAAGAGAAACTGTTTTGAAATATGAACACAGGAATAATCATTCTAAGTTTGGGTCATTGCATCTTTAGAACCAGGCAATGCTGTTTAATAACGCAGACACATTAGAGTTACAACATTGAAAATAGTGCTCCCATCGAGTTGTAAACTCGATGACACTGCACATGCTGCAAATGTATATGATTTAGGAAGCCAACTGTATATAAAATAGCTGTATATAAATTGTTATTAGAGACTTTTTAAATGGGAATTATAATTCTAAAATTTGTTGCTTGGATACATATACATTCTTTTGCTAATGTTTCTGCTTATATTCATTAAAAGGAGAAAATGTTTTCCCCTACCTCTAATGAAGTCCTCCAAATTATCAGATTCTACTTTCAAAATCAGGATATAAAATAGGGGTGGACTTTTCACATTTAAGGATTTTAATAATGGGATTAAGGGCCAAGAGCCAACTGAAGCAGCAAAAATCTAAAATATATTATTTATATTAATCTTCCATAAAACCACTTTAAATATTTTGCATTATGGAAATGCGAAGTTTTATACTGATTATTGATGCGACTATTCATGCAGGAAAAATATGAATGTTACAATTCACTTTTCCAAGGTGTGTGGAAATAAAATAGTGGTAAGTGGCTTTAAAACTAATCTAACAAAAGATACACTGAAGAGTGTTAATTTCAACAAGGACACAAGGCTCTGAGTCTTCCAATAGGTTGTATTGCTTTAGCTATTTCATTTCCACAATTACGAATGCAATTGTTTTCAGAGTCGTGAGTAAAACTTCCTTACTTTTCTTGATGCATTCAACATTTTCAATTTATTAAAATAGTAGATCCTAATTTTAGAAAATCTAGAACATCTAGAGAAGCATAAGGAAGTATTAAAAATTATCTGTAAAATGTGTTTTGGTAGATAAGATAATAGCTGTCATCATATTTGTATATTTCCTACCAATACTTTTTGTTAATTACTTTTATTAAAATGACTCATATATAATATTATATATATAGATATGTGTGTATGTGTGTAGATATACATATATACACATATATATATTTGTGTATTTGTGTTCTGTGTATATATAACTATACATATGTAAAATTTGGATCATACTATATATACTCTGCTCATATTAATATTTTATATATCTTTTTAAATGACTGCATAACCCAATGTAATGCCATTCATAACTAGACTCATAGGTTGATTTTAAGATATTTTTAGTGTAAAACTCGAGGCACATATGTTTAAACATTCTTCTTTGTACATTTTAAACATTATTTCCTTGCTATGAGGGAAATTTAAGAACAAAGTAGCATGAATTTTTTGCAGGTCTCCTAAAACATAATACCGCATTGCATTTTGAAGGTTGCAGTAAACTGCTGAGTCATAACTCAAGATCTGTTCTCAACTGTCATACGTTAAAAAAAGTTATAATGTTTAAAGATGTAATGACAATCAAATAGCCATAAAGAAAAATCTAGGTGAATCACAATTTGGCCAACTGACAACAAGACCGACAGAAACAGCTCTAACAAAAGTCATCTTCAGACATACTCTGTGAGAAAAATAAACCCCTACCTCTTTTAAGCCTCTTTTAGGGTCCTTTTTTTCTTGCCTTTTGCCTTTTTATCATTGAACTGAAACTATTTGTAACTCATATAAAGAAGTTTAGTAGGGGTAAAATTCTTTTCATTACTTGATATGAAATAATAAACCTTATTTGGCATTAAGTCTAATGAAAATATCATCTTCCATGTTAGAGAAAACAAGCTGGTTCAGAAGGTAAGTATAATTTTTCAAAGGAAAAATAAATGTTCTCCAACATTGTCTAAACCGTTTAAAAGTATTTTTGAAATAACGGTTCCTTCCAGAAGTGTTTTGGTTCGATTAGGTAGTAGACTCCAAAAGGTAGCTGCTCTTTAGATAACCATTCTCATTTGGGGAAGATAAATATAGATATATAGAGAGAGTGAGAGATTGAAAGAGTAAAATCCAAATAGAGGCAGAGACAGAGGCAGAGAAAGAGAGACTGAAATTAAAGGACCATGTTTACAGTGATTCTGAAAATGTTTTTGAAAAATAGCATCGAGTTTATTTTTCCCATTTCATATCACATTATGACCTTTACTCCTGTAAACAATTTTCAAAACCATATTTCTCTTCTTATGGAAGGAAAATCCTCTTACCTTGGCCCATCAACATATGTAAGCAGAATAAATCCTTGACTCCAACAATGTACAAATGTAATGAGACCCAACATTTTCAAATTTAAACGAAGGGAAAATTTGCTGCTCTTGCTGCTATTGAAATGTACTCCATTAGAAATAATTTCTTGTCCTAAATTCTAGCTATCATAAGACACTGATAGCACTCACCTGGAAAATGTGAAGGTATGTAACTGAGGGACAAGGCAGATGAGCTGAAATAAAAATAAACAATTCACAAATATGTGCATCGCCCTTTTCCATATTAGGATAGAAAACACTGATAGTGCCAAATATTCAATAATGCGTAATGTCTTTCTATGAGCAATAGTGCTTTGCATATTCTTTTGTTTTGTTAATAGCACAAATCCATATGAATTTCCTTCATCAAATTCTTACACTCTTATTCTGGGATCTAATTCAATTTCCATATGGACTTACAGTCTGAAATCTCCTCTCAGATGTTTTGTGTATATGTAAAAAATGTAAAAAAATGTAACGGGGTTTAGGTCTCTATTAATCTAGATTCTTCTTAAATTCTAAATTCTGCTATCCTAACTGCAGGGCTTCTTCAAAACCAATACGAGTTCTAAAATCACTACTTTCTTCTACTGTATCCTTTCATTTCCTATTTCTGAGTTCAGCTCTCTTTCCCCAAAATGATGCAGTACTTTCCCCCATATAGTCAGAAACAAGGCAAGAATATTCTCTCTCAACATTTCTTTTTAATATTGTGCTGGAGATCCTAACTTGTCAAATGAAAAAAAAAAAAAAGTACAGATGGAAATAATGAAATAATATGTGCCCATTTACTAATGACACAGCTGTCTACATGAGAAATCCAAGGTTTCTACCTCTTGAACTTATAATTAAGTTCAGTATGGCCACACAGTACAAGACCACCAGACAAAAATTAATCACATTCTACATGCTAATATTAACATTGTAGAAATGAAACTTAAAAATACCTAATACCACTTTTATTTGTTTCCAAAAAATGAACCATGTAGCTATAAATACATTTAATAATTTATGCTGTAATACACTTATGTAATAAATCAAAGAAGATGTATAAATGGAATGCTAAACCATGTTTATGAATAGGATTACTCATCATAAGAAAGATGTCAATACTTCCCAAATTGATCCATAGGTTTAAGGCAATTCTTATCAAAATTCCAGCGAGGTTTTTGTAGGTGTAGTCGTGCTTATTCTAAAATTTATGTGAAAAGGCACAAGCCCTAAAATAGCCAGAACAATCTTGAAAATAATAATAAAGTGTGAGGAATTTGTCTACCCATCATTAAGGGGTATGCTATAGTAATGTATGTTACAGTAATCAAGACAGTGTAGTATTGACAAAGGTTTAGACCTATAGATCAATGAAAAAATAGAAATCTTACAAATAGACTCAAAAATATGCCAACCTGATTTTTGACAAAGGTTAAAAAACAATTCAATGGAGGAAAGATAGTGCTGGAGCAATTGAACATTTATAGGAAAAAAAAAAGTGAAACTTGAAACAAGCCTTATAACTTACACAAAAAATTCAAACTACATTACAGATGTAAAAATAAAATATAAAATTCTAAAACTTTCAGATTTAAAACATAGGAAAAGTCTGCAGAATCTAGGGCTAGGCAAACATTCCTTAAACTTGACAACAAAAACTTATTCCATGAAAGAAAATTTGACATATTGGATTTCATCAAAATTGAACACTTGTGCTTTGTAAAGAGGATGAAAATATAAACTATAGACTTGGAGAAAATATTTTAAAATGCTTATGTGGCAGAAGACTAATATCTAGTGTCTATAAAGAACTTTCTAAACTTAAGAATAAAAAGCAAACAACCCAATTAGAAAATGTCAAATAACATAAACAGACATTTCTCTGAAGAGGATGTAGAAATGGCAACATAATGTTCAACCCCAGAGCTGTTAGGGAAATGAAAGTAAATCTACAATAATATAGCACCTACACATTTATTAGAATGACTACAATTTTAAAAATATGATAAGAACCCCCAAATGCAGGGTGAAATGCAGAGAAACTTCATAGATTCCTCATGGATATAGATCCAAAGAAATGGAAATTTATGTTTACACAAATGTTTAAAGCACTTTTACTTGTAATAGTCCAAAATTTGAATGAACCCAGATGTCCCACAACAGATGAATGATTAAACAAACAAGTGTGGTACAAACAGTAGAGTATTATCAAAGAATGATAAAGGATGGATAAATCCAACAATTTGGATGAAACTCTGGGAAATTCTGCCGAGGAAAAAAATCCAAATCCAAAATGTTACATCCTGTATGGATCCATTTATGTAAAAAATTATAGAAATATATAACAGATTCATGGTTACCAGATGTTAAGGACGGGGTGAGGGAATGAGTAGTCATAGAAGGGTAATATGAGTGATCCTCATGCATTTATACTTCTACATGGGAATGTATATGATAATAATGCATAATATTGGTTTATATTCTTTTCAACTTTATGTAACTAAAAACACAGTGCAACATAGACTTCATTTTCAATTTTGCTAAGCATTATGTTGGCTACATTCATGAATTTATTTGTATGATATTCAATTAGATTAATTCAATTAAATGGATACACAATTGAGATATTCATTGAATTCTTCCATATTACAAATAATGTAATAAAAATCTGGATTTTATTTATGCAGAGGTCAAGTCCTCCCAAAGTGTCAAAAATTACATTTATAGAGTTTTAGTTGATTTTAAATAATGTCCATGACTATTTTAGCCCCAGAATATTAGTTATAAATTGTATATCTGTGATCATAATCCTTGAGCATACTTTATATCTACTGTACTGTAGAACACTTACATCTTATAAACTTATTCAGCAGAAAAGTACAGACTGGCTTCTGTCAACATCTAAAATGGAAGTTCATTTAAAAGCATGAAAGTATGATACTTTGATTTCAGGGTCAGTCAGGGTGGAACCAGGACTGCTAAATTTCCAGAATTTAATATTGCAGTTGTTGAAGCCCCTGTTACAGGAGAGGAAATTTAATAATTTCTGGTGAGCTCAGTCTTTCTCAAGAGACCAGCGTGCAGGAAACATCCACTCACTCAAGAGAAGAGATAGCTATTGAGGTACAGCACGTAGAGAATGAGTCTTATGAAAGTGTGTATCACATCAAATACAGTGCTGGCTTTAAACTATCCTGAAATTGAGAAGAAGATTGAAGAGGTCACAAACTTGGCTACATTATCTGGTATTTATTAGGTAAGCTGAGGTTAAGTTAATGCCATTTAATAGTAGCCCTCAATATTCATGTCTAATGTACAGGAGGGGGAATCCCTGTTCCTATCACTTTCATTTCACCCTGGTAGGAAAACTAATTTAAAAGCAAGGAATAGAGATTCCTATTGTTGTGAAAAACCTGATGCCAGCTTCAGAGGAAGTGGATCAGTACTAGTATTCTGCTCTCTTTTGTTAAATGGATACTTGCTTTCTCAAGGGAAAGTATGTATTTATCCCTGGGATATCAAACTTTTCATTGGATAATAAGTTTGTGAGATTGTACTTCAATGAAAACTCAAATCCAGTTTTAGATGTTCAAATTAAATTTAGCCAAAATTCTTTCTCTCAGTCCGGGAAACCATCAGCTATGATTTTCTCAGTGTAGAATTCCTGTTTAGTAGTATCCTCAGGTGTTTGAAGGTCTGGAAACAAAATGATACAAGACAAGACAAACTTAACCAAATATTCATATCTTCCTTCATGTAGCACTTGAAAAATCAACCTTTTCCTCATCTAATAAACTCTTTTCTATACATAAAATTAAAGTTCCCAAACCAGTTTTCATAGAATATCTATGAGGATTTAGTAGCCATGCCTTGTTAAAATATATTTTAGAAATAACATTGCATTAGACAGGTCTGGGTTTGATATGCTGTCATAACAAAAAAACCCAGACACTTATTTGCTTAACATCTACAAGTTCATTACCACATGGACAAATTCCCCACTGGGTACAGAGTTCCCTTCCAAATGATGAATCAGGCTGACTCTGTCTTGGCTCCACTCTTCAAAGATTTGACCTTCAGGTTCAGAGGGAATTGGAAGGGTGTGCGCGGGTCTTTAAATTCTTCAGCCTGGAAGTTTCATGTGGCACTACTGTCAAAAGCATAGGTCACAGTTAGTCATGTGGCCCTTTCTAAATTCAAAAGGCCTTAGAAATGTGGTTTTCATATGCACCTATGATGGAGAGATCATAGGTGCATACAGTAAAGGCAATAACAAACTCAACATCAACTATTTGACTCACTTTCCCCCAACTACACACAGCCAGAGCACATACTCATGCCCTCTTGAAGGAAGACATCATAGAACTTCATTCAATCCACCATGTCCTACATAGTTTCACTCCCCCGGGTCACTTGTTGTAACCTACCATTAAATCTGAACATTAACAACTTTTAGTTTGCATATCTATGAGTTAAAAAGACAAGATATATCCCTGAAACACACACACGCACACACACACACACATTCTCACACACACGGAAGAATGTGGTAAGTGGGATAGATAACCAATTAAATTCTTCTTTGCACAGAAGAAATAAAGAAAACACATAAGTTGCTTGCCCAGGGCAGAGAATTGGAAAGCTCTCTATCCTGGCTGCAGTTAACCTTAATTCTAATTTGCAGTGGAAATTCCTTTGTCTTATTCTCTCTTACTTCTGGGAGGATATTTTGATCTGGGTGGTACTTTTGTCCCCTCATTACTGTCCTTGGTCAAAAATGTTGTGGATGTTGGTGAATATGCACAAGTTTCTTAGACCTCTTCTTACTTGAGTAAAGTAGGGGTGCATTATTGTTTTGATTCTTGAGCAGTGAAGGTAGTCTTAAGGTTTTATTGGTAATACATTTCTATCAAATGAATAGTAGACTTTTATCTATTTGGCTCAGGTAAATTCTGGGTACCAGTAAATAAATTAAATGTCTTTTTAGATAAAGTTATATTTCTATCTCATTCTTTTGTCATTCCTTTTCTTTTCCCCATATCCTTGTGTTGGCTATTGTCTAACTATATTAAGCAAGAAATGGGAAGAAGATCTATCTTTAGTCTGATCTTATTTTGAGTTATTTTATCCACCATAGAGGTTCTGATAAACACCACATTCTTAATCTGACTTTCTGTTCAATTTCAATCAAATGAAATGTTTTATCAAAATATACTAGATATTTTGTACATCTTTTTAATTTAGGTGTGTTAATGGTTAATCCATTAGTACAGAACTAATCAACAACTACTGAGGATGTATTAAAAAAGGTTTTTATTCCTGTGTGGATGACTAGGATAAGGTCTTTTGAAAATCAATGTTTGCTATTAGAACAGGGGTCCCCAACCCCCGGGCCATGGACTGGTATGGGTCTGTGGCCTGTTAGAAATTGGGCTGCACAGCAGGAGGTGAGCAGTGGGTGAGCAACGGAAGCTTCATCTGTATTTACAGATGCCCCCCATCACTCGCATTATCACCTGAGCTCGGCCTCCTGTCAGATCAGTGGTGGCATTAGATTCTCATAGGAGTGTGAACCCAACTGTGAATTGTGCATGCAAGGGATCTAGGTTGTGTGCTCCTTGTGAGAATCTAATGCCTGTTGATCTGAGGTGGAGCTGAAGCGGTGATGCTAGTGCTGGGGAGCGGCTGAAAATACAGATTATCATTAGCAGAGAGGTTTGACTGCACAGAGACCATAACAAATCAATTGCTTACAGCCTCATATCAAAACCCTATCAGTGAGGGGCAAGTGAAAACCCTATCAGTGAGTGGGAAGTGAAAACAAACTCAAGGCTCCCACTGATTCTGCATTATGGTGAGTTGTACAATTATTTCATTACATATTACAATGTAATAATAGTAGAAATAAAGTGCATCATAAATGTGATGCGCTTGAATCATCCAAAACCATCACCCACTGCTGTGGAAAAATTGTCTTCCATGAAACAGTCCCTTGTGCCAGAAAGTTTGGGGACCACTGTATTAGAATATATTTGGATATTTATGCAATAAAAATGCAGAATTTTAGCTTTCTGATGAAATACACAATTTAAAATTTTAAATAATTATTTTAAACTTAAAAATTTTATTAGAGGAATTGACTCATGGGCGAAGGAAACTTTTCTCTTTTGATTGTTGCTCAGTTTCTATTTTTGTAGTTACTAATATTTAAGTTGCCCTAATGATGCAGCCTTCAGAGGGAAAATACTTTATCTTACCCACAGAAACTAATATGTTCAATCTCCTCACCTCTAACCTTCCTCACTGGTATTGCTATAAAAGGGTTGATAAGCAACACCTGGAATCTCTACTTTTTCATATTTTAGTGAATTGAAACATAATCAGTGAAATCAATATATTTTTTGTTCCCAAAGTTATATAAAAATTCAAATTGCAGAGTTACATTCATGACTATCAGTTGATTTAATAGCTCAAATCTATTTACTTTAAAAGAAACCAAGTTGTCAAGAGGTATCCTTTCTTATATGTATTTGACTTTCTTATTTTTTAAACAATTTGTCATTTACAATATTATCCATTACCATTATTTTTTGACAAGATTTTTAGCAGATAAATTATAGAAATAATGTAAACAATTAAATAATTCCCAGCAAAAAATATATTTTAAATGTTTTCTAAAAACTTGGGGATAAGTGATCAACTTATCCACTGAGTGATAATCAGCTTGATTTCCCCTCAAATTTAGCAAAGGGGATTATAGTGTCCCTGGGTTTTTCTCCAGCTTGACTGTCCTCTGCAAGGTACACACTGGAATGGAAAAGGGACCAGATAATGCTGCGATTGCTTTAAGAGTTTTGTCCCTAAGTGATCTCTCTGTGAACAAGCTGGGTAAAGATTCAGTAAGAAAAAAAAAAAAAAAAAAAAAAAAAAGATTCAGTAAGTTGCATTTGGCAAATACTAGTTCTGTAGCAGCAGACCTCTGCACGTGATTTTGGTCAATAGAGTTTAATTACCTGTATTTAAAGTATTAGTGACTGATTTCCTAACATGTATACAAATCTCCCTTGGCAGAGAGTGTGTTGCATCAAAGCAGATTGACAGGGACCAGATGACAAAATTGAGCACAATTTGAGCAATACTGAAATGTGAACTTGTGGCAACATGACTGTAATATTTTTCCCTACACATTTAAAAATATTTCAGAATAAAAAGAATTGAGATGCTTCTGGGAGAGAGAATTGTATAGATCAGGGAATATAATATGGTGGAGTTTAGCTTTCTTGTTAATAACTTCAGAAAGAGAGACATTTTAAAATTTTGTCTGTAATTTGATAACTTCTCTAATTAATTAGAAACTTCACAGATGTTATAGGCTGATTTACGTCCCTACCAACATTCATATGTTGAAGCCCTAAATCCCAGAACCTTAGCATGTGACTGTGTTTGGAAATAAGGTCTTTAAAAAGTTATTTAGGGTTAAGAAAGGTTATAGGGTAGGGTCCTAATACAATATGACTGGTGTCCTTGTAAGAAGAGGAAGAGATTCCAGGGTTGGGTGAGCACAGAAGAGAAGCCTTGAGAGAACATAGCAAGGAGGGAGCCATCTACAAACCAGAAGAGGCCTCAGAAGAAATCAATCCTACTGGCATCTAGATCTTGGACTTCCAGCCTCCATAACTGTAAAAACTAAATTTCTGTTCTCTAAGACACGCAGTCTGTGGTATTTCTTTACAGCAGCCCTAGAAAACTAATACAAGGGTCCTTATGTTTCCCTAAAACTTCTAACATTTGGCTTTATTTAAAATTTGTATATGGATATGTTTTTCAGATGTCAAGGTTTCTATGAACTTTTAATTCTTTCCATGAAATATGTGATTTTAAATTATATTATATTTTTCTTTACTAAGTGAGGCAATGATTTTATTATATCAAATGCAGTTTCCACTCTCCAAAGCTGGTTATATACAGGAGGTCATATTTTTATGTATGAAAAATACTTTGTCATTGCCCTTCTCCAAAGTTACCTTCAGGTTTCTTAATGAAGGGGAGGACAATTCTTTTCTCTGTTGTGCTTTATAGATTTCAATTAGATAGAATAGCGGCTTTGACAGAAATACTGGCATTTATTTATTTTTTTGTGAACATGAGTGTAATTTTTAATAAATATCTTGTAGAATGTGTTAATGTTAGATCTCCTTGTCATCATCATTACAAGGAGGAGAATTGTGATGAAAACACTTGCAAGTAGAAGTAATTTATACATTGCATCATTTCCTGAAGAGAATATAAAGAAAGATGGCACAGTTACAAGGCATTAATAGAGAGAGCTGATTTTTTAAAATGCTTATATTTGTAGGATCCAAAATATCTCCTTGCCAGAAAGTGAGACTAGTTAAGGCTGGTTATTACAGTTTTAATTATAAACTTTCCTAATGTTCAATATCTTGAAATTATTTAAAAGCAAATTTATTATTCTCTTTGAAAATAATATTAAAAAGTTTTTATATCTATTTATATAATACACCATACAATAAAATGTTCATGTCCAAAAAAACTCTGAACTGATTTTGTACAGTTTACATGTATAATTCTTGTCTATGTTGTTTATTCAGTGTACATAAAAAAGAGAAAGAATAATAGAAAATATTTTGTCTAATTTCATTTTACATATAAAAGTAATTTATTAAAAATTTTCCCTATAAAAATTACTTACTGATTGTAACAAAATGCAGAAATAATATTCTAATTCTTCAATTCTTAAGTTTCAGCTAAAGTTTATTAATATCACTTATATCATGCATTCAAAATAACTTTCTTTTAATCATAAATCAAAGTGAATAATATTTCTTCATTAGTATTCCAAACATTGCTTCATTCTTTCACACTAAGTCCTTATCATTTTCCTTTTAGCTAAATTTAGCATTAATATGAAAAGTGCAGTGTCTAAAATTTCAAAGCAAACATCAGAGAAGCAGCTGGTGATGGCAATATATTTTGTTAGTTGCACTTATCAATGTGAATCAGATGTCAGTTGGGACATGTCTGTTCCTTAATATATAGCTTCTTTTGGCACTTTTGTGTTCTAGAACATACAATACCATCAAATTTTGACAGTTTCCTTGAGGTTTATATTTTCATTGCCTTGGTGACCTCAACTTCTTGCCTTCATGATTTTCTGGTTCTTATAGCTCTTTCTTGGCTGTCTTGACTTAAAAAAATAGGCTATCAACATCTCACCTCTTTGCCTTATCAAGTTTTTCGTTTGAGAAGGGAAGATTTCGGGCTTCCCTGGTGGCACAGTGGTTGGGGGTCCGCCTGCCGATGCGAGGGACGCGGGTTCGTGCCCCGGTCTGGGAGGGTCCCGCATGCCGCAGGGCAGCTAGGCCCGTGGGCCATGGCCGCTGAGCCTGCGCATCCGGAGCCTGTGCTCCGCAGCAGGAGAGACCACAACAGTGAGAGGCCCGCGTACCGCAAAAAAAAAAAAAAAAAAAAAAAAAAAGAGAAGATTTCTAACCTAAGAGAATTTCTTAAGTTGCTTTTAAGCCATAGAGGTTTGTTATTCAATTGCATTACATTTAATATTCCATTTTCAACCTAAAGTAGCTTAGTAGGTTTTCTGCCTCTTCCCTTTTTCACACACTTTTATATGTCCTTTTCTAATGTATATATGGATTTCTCATGTCTCTGTGGTCCTCAAGCTTATCCTAGCCATGTTACCACCAACCTCATATTCTAGCTGCTATGAGTGTGGTGTAAACATGTTTTTTTATAATGAAATTTTTCAGAGAGTTTCTGAAGATTAAAAATGATTAAAGAAAGAAAAAAAGAGAAATTCAGGAAAATTATAGCAAGCTTGTTTTGGTATAATAATAATGATAGTTATGGTAACAGCTTTGGTACATATGAAGAAGTATTTTCTTATAAAAATTATTTAAATAATTTTAGCTATCATTCATAGTACCTTTGTCAGAGATTTAAATAGTACTCTACATTGATTACTGTAGAAATGGAATACTTTCTAGTTATTTTTTTGCATTATTAAAATATTATTTCTTTCAAATTCATGTATTACATCCACATATTTCACATTTGCATTTTTAACTTGTGTTGCTACATTTTATTAAAATTAGATGTATTTACACAGTTGATCAACTAACTTTGTATTTAGAACTGTGCTTTGATTGTGTTACAACCATACTGAGACATTGGGTAAGTTCTGAAAGAGGAGAGAAATAAGGAACGTAAGAAGGGAAGTGGGCAGAAACGGGAAAGGAAGGATGGAAGCACGGGCATAGGACGAGAAGAAAGCAATCAAATTGAAGTCTGTATCAGTGAGGAAATTAAAACAAAGATGACTGTGATTGAGGGAAAAGATGATTGATAGAACTGTTAAGATGGGAACGTGGCAGGGCATGTGATTTGGATATCTTCTGTCTTTCCATATCCCTCTCTACCTTATATGTCCTTCTCTGCCTTCCTGTTTGTCCTGGGAGACTGTCCTGTGGAGTCCAAATGGGCACTGTCCAAAAGGGGCGCTAACGTGAAATAGAAAGGCAGGAAGAGAAAATCATTGGGAAACATACTCCTTACCTTCCCCTTGCTTGTCTATGGTTTGGAAATTCCTGTGTTTCTCACTTATGGCCTTAGCTTCTGCTAGGCTACAGAATTAAAAGAATAAGTGGTTTCTATTAACACAGATCTCTCTGTAATCACCTGCAGACCTAGGGCTGTTAATGACTCCCTATTCTGCTACATTCTGAAAGCTGTTCCATTCCCTCCTAATTTCCTCAATCCCTTTATTAATTTTTTGAATTGCCTTTTTCGATGTGCCATCTGATTGGAGATATATATATATATATATATATATATATATATACCCCAAAATTAACATGACAATTGATACTAGAGTGGTCCTAAGGAGAAAACTCACAAAATTAGATTGTGGGATAAAGATGTTCATTTAATGAGTCCTCAGAAACTCCACACTGAAGGAGACTGGGAATTAATAAAATGTGGTGCAGTGTGCTGTGTCAAAATTACACCATTATGACTGATGGTGTCAGGGGTAGAGTGCAAGTGAAGGGCAAGGCATTGGGAGACAAGTACCGCTGATGCTCAGTGGCTATGGTAACAATGTTGATTACTGTGTTGTAAGCTGACAGTTGTTGATTGCACTAGAGGGTATACTAAAAAATGATTATAAAAGAAAGCTCTCAATTTTTATCTCAAGACACAGGTAGACCTCTATCAGGCTATTTTTATGGCAGATATGGCCATGGAGCATATATGGCTGAAGACTGATGACAAGAACAATTGTAAGTGTTGCAAAGTTGCAAGACAAATACATACTCAGTAAGACACTGCCTGAGAAGAAATGGAGGATCTCCCAAAAGCAATACATATTAGGGGTTGAGGAAGCAGGATAGGCATAGGGAGAAATTGAATGCATTGCTTAGAGATTTTAGCTGAACTCATGGGGATTCTGAAGCTAGGATGATCCTTCAGAGAGGTCCTGAACTGGGAAAAAGGAGCCAGGTGTTTTACACTCATATCAACCAGCCACTGGATTTAGGTTCCCCCTGGAAGGGGTTGTTGTTTAGTTGATATATTGCTGCATTACAAACCACCCACAAATTTATAAGCCTAAATAAAAGTAAATTAATATTTTCATGATTCTGTACATTTTCTGGTGATCCTTCTTTTATGATTCTTCACTTGATGTCACTTGTGTGGCTGCATTCAAATGGCCATTTCATTGTGACCGTATATCATCAAGACTAATTTGCTACTGGTTTAGATGAGTAACCAAGATTCCAAAAGCAAAGGTCCGTGTTAACATGTGTAAAGTTTATGTGTGTAAAGTTTATGAGTTCCAAAGTCCAAGAGATGTATGGACATAGTCATTGTAAGTCACTTCTGCCTATCTTTTTTGTTCATTTTATCCATGAACTAATAAAGAAGGGTATCACAATATTAGTCATGGTACCAAGAAGAATTTGGATTGTTGCTGCTAAGTAGATGAATTCAGGAGTCTTATTGGAGTGTCTCTTAGATTCCTCATATTCAATAATAATAATAATACCCAAGGGGAAATTGTATACATGCAGGACTGTAGATAGCTTAGATTATTCGGTTTGATTCATCACAACAGGTTAAAAAAAAGTAAAGGTAAGAAAATAAAATATGAGTTATTATAAAATGTTCAAAGGAAAATGGAATATATATTATCCATTTTGGCCTTCTTAACATCTGTATACGGAAGGACTGTGGCAGCTACTCTATGTTAATTATTTGTATACTATCCTCTCCTTTCCAAATACCATATGTCAGAGGGCTAGAGTGTGTTTTGTCATGGCTGGAAGGATTTGTGTGTCTTTGGTACTTAAAATGTTAGTGACATAGTCAAGCTTTGAGAGTCATATGGTAACTTAAACTAAAATTGGGCAATTTATTTTACTTTCATGATTTTACACTGACCTACATAAGAAAAATGTGCCCTGTTTATAAAAATTAAAAATTGTTCAAGTGAATTGGGCTTATATGAATAATTTTAATTTATTAAATTCACAAGTTCTATTTAAACACTTTGGACTATTTTGCTGATAAACTAAGACTTGCCCAGTTACACTTTGAAGAGTTTTAAATGACTATGAAATAGATTATGTTTAAAACTGCTTTTTAAATGATTACTGAAATTATATTAACTAAGTCTTAAATGTGACCAAAAATTCAGTCTGTTCAATCAGAGTTCATAGAACATTATATAGGTTTTCCTAGGAAATTTCCTAAAATTATAAATAGAATAAAATAACTTATATGTCAAGTGCAGAAGAAAAATCAAAACTCATGACTATAGCCTAAAAGACCCCATGATGCAGAGTTGACTGCATTTCTACAATTAGGCCTCTTAGCCTTCTCATTCTCTTGACATCTAACCCAGCGTCTTGTCACCTTGGGCCCCAGGTGCTGACAGTTTCCTCTTCCTGTTGGCTTTTATCTTCACATCTTCACATGACTTGATCCTTCCCTTTATTTGTCTCAGCCTGAAACATGTCTTCTAAGAGAGGCCTCTCCTAACCCCTAGGTTCCCAAGCACTCTCTCCTCTAGAAGAACACCAACCACAAGATAATTTTCTCTGATTGGTGTTGGTTTCTTTTATACCTTTCTCCATGGGAAGATAAACTTGGGGACGGTTAGTCTGTTGTCTGCCTGTTTCAGGGCTGTATTTCTAAAAGTTAGTCCTTTGATCCTGGATCACAGTACGTGCACAGTTAATATTCGTTAACTAAGGTAATCTCACCCCACCCTTATTAATATCCATCTTTTGACTCCAGAATCTGAAGAAAGGGAGGTATACTGTCTATTGTTTTAAAATATAAATATTAGTTGGTATTATTAAACAATACAACTTTATAAACCTGGGAGGTTCAATTTCAGTCCACAAAAGCAAAGAAGTATGCAGGTGATCAGGATATAGAGATAAAAAAGCCTAACATTCCTCCTGCCATCGTGGCGTTTTAAAACCTCTGTGAGAAGCGCGACATTGAACTACTGTCAAACTACTGTGCATCTAGCTCTCTTTGCTCTTATAAATCTACCCGTGCACTTATTATCAGGATTCTTATTATTTAATCTATAAAATATAACTAATTAAGTTAAAAAGCTTTTTGGCACTGTATGAAGCATAATAAAATAATTAGGTACATTTTTTAATCTTCAACATAATTTGATTTTAACATGTATGTTGTAACAGAAAAGTTCATACTTTCCTCATGTTTTTATTCATTTTTGTGACTTTATTTAGTGATAGGTTATGCACAATTTAATTTTGTAGAACTTAGTCCCTGTAAAATTACAAAAATACAAGCCAAATATAATGTGCTTTGATGATAAAAATCCAGAAAACCAATAGGAAATAATTTCAATAGAGATCAAATGCCTTGTCCCATGTCATGTCTTGTCCACTTAAATCCTTATTATACTGGGACTTTCTACAAGGATTTTTCATAGAAACCTTTGTGGAGTACTTTCCCCTCATTTCATAATATCAATTGATCATTTCTCAAATATTAACATGATGGCTATGTTTGGTATTGTAAAAATTAAACAGTGAATGCCAAATAAAACTTTCAAAAATACATGATTACTAATTTTACATTAAAAATGGTACAAGTAATGGCAGTCAAATCTCTCTCCACCTTTTTCCCTAATGAATTTGAGCCACTTAGAAAAAGGACACAGGCCGTGGTCAGATTTAGTAATTAGATAGGGTAATTTCTCCATTTTCTCACAGATTCCTGGTTGAATGTTATTAGAGGATGCTTCTTAGTCCTCAAGACAAACTGAAGCTCCCAAACAGACCATCTTTTCCCACCTCCCTGTCCTGTCTAGATCTTAGGACCTCTTGACAAGAAACCGTAACATTCCTGTAGTTTGTGGCACATATCTTTGTAACATCTCACTTCTTTTTTTTTTTTTTTGGCCTTCTCTATTCTCATGGAGAACAGGGCTAATAAGTGTGTGTGTGTGTGCGTGCATGCATGTGTATGTGTGTGTGTGATTTATGTTTGAGTATATGTGAAATCAAGAAATAAGTAAGGGCCAAGGCAGAACTGTCTTTTCCATGTGGTAGTTCCAGCCCCTGATGAAGGTGGCCCAGGAGAGTAGGTTCCCCCTAACTTTTCAATCAGATAAGAAGCAAAGGTGTGAGGAAGGAACTAAATGAGTTACCTCAATATATGCCCATATTATCACTAGAATGGATTCTATTAACTAGGAAAAATCAAAGCCTATGCCATGGTTATGATTAGGAACATCTACCTGTTTTTCACAAGGACTGGCCTAAGCTGTAAAATAAGAAAAAAGTTATATATATACTTTATCTTTTAACACCAAACATGATGGGACCAAAAAAAGTGTCAAAATGTGGAAATTTTTTGTTGTTGATGAATGTAGGAAGCACAAAACATTGAATATGTACCTTCTCTCTTTCCATGTGAAAAATATAGTGGGGAGAATAAATTATTTTCATCAGAAAGGTTGATTAGAAAAATCCCCAATTTTATGTCAATATAAAGTTTTTCTTCAAGTATATTGCATGTTTTTTTTTGTTGTTACTGTTGTTATGTGTGTTTTATTTCCCTTACATGCATGCAGGTTTATAAATTGGTAGAACTGGTAACATTGGCAAAATAAAACATTAGAGATGATTGTTTTTTTTTTAAAAATTGAAGTATCAGTGGAACCTTGAAGCATTGTTTGTGTCAAATCATGTTATCTACTACATATCAGTACCAGTTTTGCCTGTCATGAAAGATTTGGCAGCTTATGGGAATGTCAGATGTCAGTAGAATTTCATTGCCAAGCAAAAGTTTGGTTATAGTGGAGAAAACTTTTTACTGTGTAAGGGTTGAAATACTTCTGAGTCATACATATACGTTTATACATATACGTACATATACGTGGGCAACAGGGAAAATGGTTTCATGTGTGTCCTGATTGGAGACTCTTGCTGTGGGGGAATCTGGAGGCTGGCTCACTAGAATAGGAGCACCCTATGTGATTGGTTAGGGGTGCACATCTATCCTTCTCTTGGGGACAAAACTTAGGGAAGCTGGCAGTTATTAAGCACATCCTGACTATTTTTGGTTGATTGTTACAGAAGTTATTGTTTAGCTTCCTGGATCATCACGGGAGATAGCAATCCAGCTTCTTACAAGCCTGACTTAGAGCAGGCTAGCTTCCTGTGTAGTTTATTGAATAAGGGGTTGGTTTCCTGGGCACATTGCTACAGGTGTGGGTCAAGGTTCCATCTTTCTATATGGTCTGGCTGTTGTCCATTTGTATACTCAGTCTCTCAACTCTCATGTTATGTTTCCAAATCCAGGTCCTCTATTCTCTAGTGCTTGATATTTCCTAGAGATTCACCCTACCAGTGTCTTCCTTATTCACCTTGCTTAAGGTGCGATGGCCTCCCTCATCTCAGGCCTTTCCATTTTGTTTTTTCCTTATGAAACATTTCTTACAAAAATATATCCATGGCTGTTTTGCTCTCTTTACTCTGATCCCTGCCCAAATGTTACTTCTTCAGTAAAATTTTCCCTGATCGGTCTACACAAACCAGCCAATCTGAATCAGTCTACTCAGCTCACTTGTGTCCCTCCTTAGAGATTAGCATTCTCCTGCTTCAACTGTTCATGTTTTGTTTAATGTTCATCTCTAGAATTTAGTCATCATGGATATTGCTTATTTTGTTCCCTGCTATATTCATTCTTCTTAGACTAGTAAAATGTGCAAAGTCATTGGTCATAAAGTATTGGTTGAATGAATAAAACCTGTATTCCTTGATTTAACAAATTTAGAAAATATTTTTTCATCTATCATATGAACTTTGAAAACCTTAGCTCATTGTTTCCTTACTTTCCCTTTCCAACGTCTTCTCATAATTTTATGTCTTATTACCTTTAGTTTTTCTAGATGCAGAATTTCTATCTCACAATTATCCTGAATTTAATTTTAAGATAAGAAAAATTCACTAAAATTCTGTCAATTAAAAACATTCAGAGATTAAAAAAAAGCATTGATGACAACGATTTAACTCACCCTTCCCACCAAATCACACTTTGCTTCCAGATTGATAACTGTTATTGTCTTCTGCTGTATAGGTTTTCAGATAATTGTGTTTTCACTTGTATTGGTACTCTATTGATCATGGTAAATTAATATTAATTCTAGAACAAGCAAACCCAAACTATCAGGAACTTGAGATAGTAAAGTTTTAGTTTTCATTAAGTCAGGATCTGATTGACACTGATTGGTTCTCCAGAAGCCCCCTTTGAGGAAATATATCAGTAATCCAGTTTCCTATCATATTAGGCAACGACAAATTCAATACCAATGTGTCTCCCAACATATCTGCACAAAGAGAAGAGAGATTGTAAATGAGTGTGAGGTATGTCTAGGCCCATAAGTGGTGCACATCTTTATGCTTATATTTTATTTATGATTCGATTAAGTGAACACAAAATTAATATCAAAGGCAGTTGGGAAATATAGTCTTGCTATGTGTTCAAACAAAATAAACAGACAGGAGGATGTTATAGAGATAGTCCCCTGCCTAAATCAACTAAATCATAATTAGTTTCTGAAAAATAAAGTAATAATATTGAAAAAAATTTCTAGCCGGATTGATTGATCAGTAGAATGATAGAAAATACAAATTATTAATTGGAAAAAATATAGATATCACAGCAGAGGTTAAATATATTGGAAGGAAAATAAGGAGACATCATTAACAAACGTACACCAATATATGCAACAACTTAGTTGAAACTGATGAATTCCAAAAACTGACACAAGAGAAATAGAAGATTAGAATTGCTGTACGTATGGAAAAGAAACATAATTTTATGTTAAAAAACAAGTTTTAAAAACTTCAATGTTCAAGGCTTGCTCAAAGTATTTATATTTGTATTTTATTGGAAATAATATTTTTCCACTTTCCTATTGTCTTTTAGTTTAAAATAAATACATTTTTTTGCTTCTTGTTTATTGATCTTGCATTCTACAGCCTTTTTAAAGTCTTCATTTATTCTAAAAGGTTTTTTTTGGTAAATCCCCTAAGATTTTGTGTGCACATATTCATGTCTCTTTGGAAAAAGAGAGTTTATATTTTTCTCTTCAAACTGTATGATTTTATTTTGTTTCCTTGTCATATGACTTTGAACTCTTGGCATAATCTGTAATTGGTCATGATGGTTTATTTCACATATGTTTCTGGATTATTGGCTAATATTTTGTTAAAGATTTTTCCCATTGATGTTCAGGACAAATACTGGTCTGTAGCTTTATTTTTTAATTATATTTGTCTTATTTTGGTATCAGAGTAATTCAGGTCTCATAGAGGAGTTAGATATGTTCTTGTTGCATTTTTTAATGAGTCAGTTTACTGGATTTCCTTTACCTGTGGATTGTTCACTTAAGTCACACAGATCACTCATAAAACTCTAGTTAAAAATAGCTCCCTTAGGGACTTCCCTGGTGGCACAGTCGTTAAGAATCCACCTGCCAATGCAGGGGACATGGGTTTGAACCCTGGTCCAGGAAGATCCCACATGCTGCAGAGCAACTAAGCCCACGTGCCACAGCTACTGAGCCTGTGTGCCACAACTACTGAAGCCTGTGCACCTAGATCCTGGGCTCCACAGCAAGAGAAGCCACCACAATGAAATGCCCGTGCACTACAATGAAGAGTAACCCCTGCTCCCTGCAACTAGAGAAAGCCCATGCACAGCAACGAAAACCCAATGAAGCCAAAAATAAATAAATACATAAATAAATTTATTTAAAAAAAAAGCTCCCCTAACCACCCCAATAGAAAAGAGTTACTCATATCAGTGTATCTTCCCATATCTGACATACCATAGTTATATTTATTTGTTACTTTACTAAGTGTCTTATTTCCTTCTTTAAAATTCATGAGAACAGAGGTATGTGTTTGTGTGTGTGTGTGTGTGTGTGTGTGTGTGTGTGTGTGTGTGTGTGATGTTTTCATCACCACATGTACCTAAATCAATCCCTGGCACATGCTAATTTTTTAATAAATGTACATTGAATAGATCAATGGACAATTAATCTCCCCATTTGGCAATCTATCCTAAAGAAGTGATCTGAAATGTAGCCAAATATTTATTGAAAAACGGTATTCATTGAAATATTATTGGCCATAGCAAATTATTAATCTGACCTAATGTCCCAGAACATGAAATTTTTTAAGTATATTTTTAGCAGAGACACATATAATACATGGTGAAGTGTTTTAACGATATTATGAAATATGTATATAATGTTATCTATGTTGTACCCAAGATATGATTGAAACTGCAAAAGTATATTGGAAAGTACATGGGGTTGAAATACATCAAGAATATCACCAGGGTCATGGAGAAATAGGTGATACTTTATCCCTTTAAACTTTTCTAATATAAACATATCATATTTTTGAAATAATTACTAAGGAAGAAAACACCATTAATTAAAATCCTCTGAGGATAAATAAATTAGGTTTTGTTTTGTTTTGTTTTTTAGAAAGTCAGAGTGATAAAGTCACAGATCTAATCCTCTCAAGCTTCTATTTCTTATGCCCTTTTGGAATTACTTTATGACCATGGACTATGTTTTTATGCTTAATTATACACCTCACACAATTGTTCTTCTAGTTATGAGAGAAATTAAATTATGAACCATAGATGGTTCATAAGTGTAATCGTATCACCCCAGTTATGTCAACATTTATTACAGGAATTAAATAAAGACCTTAGGTTTAAGTCTCCAAGTGTTTTCAGTAGAAATCTAATTCCCAAGTTGATTTACTGTAAATACGTCTGAAACTTTATGTACTAAATGCTGTTCACAGTCACAATTAAATTGCATTTTGATAATTCTCTGCATATCTGAAGTTAAGAAATCAATTTCACCTTGTTTAAAATATCATTTCTCAAATTTATTTCATCATTGAACCATATTTAAATTTATGCCTGTTGCTCAAATGCTACTTATCATTCATGTTTAACTCAATTTTTTTGTCTAATTATTCAGTCTTTCAGATTTTCCTCTTCTACTATAGCTTCTTTTCAAGATTGCTAATAGACAAAAGATGATGTTACTTATCTGTTATTGGGGTCTGGGGTGGGGGCATCCAGTGACCATGTTGGTCCTTGGATGTTCACTGCCTCCTGTTCTCTAAATTATGATCAGCCTGTTGCCTGCCTAGGCATTCTACTCCCATATTGGGCTGATTTCTGCAATCAGTGGCCTGCTGACACAGTATGTTTCTCTAAGCCATATCCTCCATGTGACACTAGCCTAGGCTGGCCTCCCTGCAGCCTCTGTCACCTTTGTCACCACGCAATTCTCATTATCTGTTATGGACTGAATGTTTGTGCATCTCCCCCACACAAATTCATATGTTAAAATCCTAACCCTCAATGTGATGATATTAGGAGGTAGGACACTTGGGAGGTGATTAAGTTATGAGGGTGGAGCCTTCATGAATGGGATTAGTGCCTTAAAAGGACTCCAGAGAGATCCCTCACTCTTTCAGTCACATGAGGACACAGTGAGAAGATGATCATTTATGAACCAGGAAGAGGGTCCTCACCAGACACTGAAACTACACAAGCCTTGATCTTGGACTTTCTAGCCACCAGAAATGTAAGAAATTTGTTGTTTAGACTGCCCAGTCTATGGTAGTTTGTTATAGTAGCGTGAACAGATGAAGACATCATTTACACTCCAATACGGGAGGCGAATAAAAGTTATTTTGGATTGGCTATTCCTTTCATCCTCACAAGGCATCAGCTCCACACTCCCATCTACTTCCTGGAGCAGGCAGGTGCCTCCACCAGCCTTCCTGAGCTTCCCCATAACATACTGGTGCAGAGGAAATGTTTTTCCCTTACCTTCCACTCTGTGGTCCCTTGACTTTTCTCGAGAGTTTAATGATGTATATCTGAGAGGTGTGAGGAGACAGAAGCTGTCACACTAATAAAATACATAAGAATGTACCATAGGCATAGCTTGTCTGTTATACACACATTTGTATCACATGGACAATCACTCCTCTCTCCTCCTGTATCCTACCAGGAGAAATCTGATATGTATCAACACTTTCCACACACGTTAAGCAAAATCCTCAGAACTATGTCTTTGTGAGCTGTCCCCCATTTAATCCCTTTAAGTTATGGAAAAATTGATTTAAAAGTCATATGTAAATTGGGCTATGGCCAATAGACTGCCAATTTAAATGTCAGTTATCAATGTTTCAATCAAATGTTTCCTGTTCTCAATGAAAATTCCCCTGTCTACCCCTACAAGATAAAGATGTCCCTAAGATTCTGGAGAACTAGCAAAGTTCATATGTATTGCCCCATATTAGAGTACTTCTCTCATTAGGTGGTGATGTCCTTGACAGAAGGAGTTCTCACCTTAGGACACGTATTTATAGTTGGTTGCATAGTCAATGACACATTCCATATACCGTAAAAATTGTAAACGAATGTTTGTTCAGTGAATTGATGGAAGCTAATGCCTATTCTTGAATTTAGTGAGAACACCCTTCCCCCACCAAATAATTTTTCGATGAGTGAATTTTGTTAATACTTTCAGAGGAATTGGCACTGTGATAAAAAATAAATACAACTTTGGAGGTAATGATGCTGTTTGAAGTTTATATGTGAACACACAGTAAAAATTTGGGATCAATAATACCCTGGTGCTTATCAGGAAATAAGCATGTCAACACGTCCTTTCTGCTTTTAGAATAGCCTCCAGAGGTTTAGTCCCAGGAACATAAAATATCAAGCACTGTAGCTCCATTTCTGTGGGTTTTACCTTTTGCAAAACAGTTGCCATTGCAAATGAAACTGACATACCAGTTCTGTTTGTGATGAGATTTATTTCTTCATACTTAGCAATTATGAATAACCTTTGAAGGAAAAGGTAAACAGTTGTAGCTTGGCAAGTCATGTGTATCATTTCAGAAATTTCCTCTAAGTTCAAAGAACAAGTAAATATCACTTACACCTACAGATTTAAAATTCTTTGCCAAAAAATAAGTGATAAAAAGTTTTCTCTCATTTTCTTATCACAGATTGTTTTATAAGGTGCGTCTTTAGGAGAATGGGGTAATTTATGACCTCAAATTGTCTGAACTTTTTAGGTCCTTGAGAATTCTCTGCTTCAACCATCACTTTCATTTCCTGCTACTGTAGTTGTTCAAAGTTTTTAAATTGATCATATCACTGAATAAAAGCAAACCATCCTTTTTGGTGTGACTGAAGTCCATAGTGATACTTTAGATCACTGGGAAATTGAAAAATGCAATTCAGAAAGAGAATACAATGTCAAAAAGACTGTTCTAGCCTCTCTGGGGTATTAGACAGACGGACATTGATGGGAAACATATTCCATTGTTATTTTAAATATGCTCATTATTTTTATGATTCAGAATAGGTACATATAACAAAAGATTATTTTTTCAAGCTCAACAGAAAGAAGAAAATACACATTTAAGAGATAAGGTCAAGAAAAAATATCTGATATGTCAGAAACACAAATATTTTTAGAAAATTAACAGAGTACTAAAATAAAGACCTGTAACAGAAGTGTATCCAACAAATATAAAATAGAGAGAGAAATCCATTTCACAGACTTCAATTTTGTTCTTTATCAGGCTTATCCTCAGGCTTACTCTGGTACAATACAGTGTATCTTTCTCAGGAGCTCCTGTACTGCCCATAGTTAAGAATACAAAGAGGTAAATCAGAAGCTGTAAAAATGTACTGTATTGGTACAAAGGAAGAGATCTCATTTTTTTCAGCTCCAAACAGAGAGAACATAAGGTGCTTAAAATCTGATGGAAGACAGATATTTAGGTGACCAGCATTGTCAATTTCAAATCATTAGACCTGAAGTCAGTTTACTTATAAACTTTGTGCTTGTCACTACTGTTAGAATACCACACACAATGTAGCTTGTGGTCTGTCAGCCAGTACACTGTGATTTAGGAAATTCAAAGAGAGAAAAATGATCTATTAACAAAAGTATATTGCCGTATATGCAGGGAAATTTGCATAAGTACAATGCATCTACCATGCTTTTCTATATTTGCCTAAGCAACTGATTCTTGACTTCTCTGTTGCTCTGGGTATTTTCCCTCAAACATCTTAAATATTATATCACCAGAGAGTGACAGTTAAAATGGAACCTTTGTAAGTAACTTATTAAAATGGCAAAGACCATTTACAGTAGGTTGATCTGAGCATTTTAACCTACTTTAATAAAATATCATTTTGAATATATTGTTAAAGAATATGCTAATAGCATATACTGGCAAAATGCGATTTTGCACACCTTCATAATGTTTGCTATGTACATGCATGTGTGTGTGTGTGTGTGTGTCTGTGAAAGAGAGAGAGAGATGTGTACTAATATCTCCATGTGTTAATGGTTTAGAGCATAATATATTATATTCAGGGAATTGTAACAGACTAGTAAATCACTAAAGAAGTATTTGATACTACTTAAAACAATATTTTTAAAATAACAATTTCTTTAATCAGTGAATTGCTTCCATAAATCTTATCTATCTTTATGTATTTGTGCATATATTATATACATGTAAATAAGATAATACTGAACATGAGAAAATTGAAGGTGTATCAGACCAGGCTTATTCACCACTTACTTCCATGTATACGCACTCACTAATGTCATACTAATGTTAGGATAAAGAGCATGGGTTATGCAGCCAGACAACTGAGTTGAAATATGAGCTTTGCCACATACTAGCAATGTGGGGAGAATTATCAGATCTCTATGTGCCACAGTTTTCTCATCTGCAAAATGAGGTTAATAACAGTGTCTATTTCATTGGGTATTTCGGAGAATTAAATGAAAACTGCTTAGAAGATTGGTTCTGCTACCTGTAACAATGACCACACTAATAATAATTCATATAATATTGTATTCATTTTAGAGATTATCATTATTATTATTGATTTCAAGAGTTACACTGATTGAGTTTTAGTCATATTAAAAAGACATTGAAAAATTGAAAGATACTAGGAGGTGAATAAGCAGTGTGATTAAGAATGTGAAATCATGTTACGATATAAAATATACTAAAAGTAATTTTAAAAAGAACGTGAAATCATGTCACAGCAAAAGTTGAAGGCACTAAGGACATTAGCTTTGAGAATATAAGTCTGGACCAGGATTTTTCAAGTTCAGTACTATTAACATTTTGGATTAGATAATTCCTTGTTTGGGAAGAGGTAGCAATGGCTGTTCTGTGCACTATATGATGTTCAAGAGTGTCCCCGCCCTCTATCTTCTAAATGCCACTATCAACACTTTCCCTCTACCAATTGTGATAAATAAAATGCTGTAGACTTTGGTAAATTGCTCGTACTTCAGAATCAGTGGTATAGCCAAAATTTTAAATAGCTTTTTGATAAAAATATCTTTTTTTTTCCTTGCCAAGATTTCCTGTGTTCTAGAAGTAGATTTTCTTTCTTCTGAAAACTGTTCCTTGTCTTCCCTGTTGAATCTCCATATTCTACTCCAACTGGGAATTCCTGACTTGAAATGTTTAATATACCATGTCTTCTTCACATAAGATTGGTATACAGGACTGAACACCTGACACAAGATTAACTAATAATAATTCTTTTTTTAATATAAATTTATTTATTTATTTTTGTCTGTGTTGCTGTACACAGGCTTTCTCTAGTTGCAGTGAGCGGGAGCTATTCTTTGTAGTAGTGCATAGACTTCTCATCGCGGTGGCTTCTCTTGTTGTGGAGAATGGGCTCTAGGTGGGTGGGCTTCAGTAGTTGTGGCTCGTGGGCTCAGTAGTTGTGGCTTGTGGGCTCTAGAGTGCAGCCTCAGTAGCTGTGGCTCATGGGCTTAGTTGCTCCGCGGCATGTGGGATCTTCCCGGACCAGGGCTTGAACCCATGTCCCCTACATTGGTAGGCGGATTCTTAACCACTGTGCCACCAGGGAAGTTCCAAACTAATAATAATTCTTTATCTTTCTGGGTTCAGTTGACTTTTCCAAAGGTTAGCACTTAACCCTAGTTGGACTGAGAAGAAATCCATAGTCAAAGTTTTAAAACTGGACATAAAAAAATGGAAAAATATTCAAATTTTCTTAAGTGGTAAGAACACTATGATGTCCCTTGCCATAAACTTATATTCTAATTAACCTCTTATTTTCTCGATCTCCTGGTAAATAAGAATGGCTATTATTGTGTCATAAAATGCCTTTCTAAGATGTCAATGCAGTTATATGTTAAATAACTTAAGACACTATAATCTTATTTTATGAACAGGGTATTTAATTCTGAATCATCACTGTAAAAAGGGAAATTTAACTGGTTTTATAACTGAAAAGACAAGTTAATGTGATTTATAGAAATGGGGGCATCTGGACATGCCAACCCAATGCCAGCCAGAAATGTTCACCGACATCCTGAGTGTGGATACTGAGTTGTAGAGCCAACAAGATTAATAACAAATACAGGTACTGTTAGTATGTAGTGGTCCTGAAGGAAAAGTTCATCCAGCTAATTATAATATCATTGTTGAAATGAATGCTGCATTTCTTTGAAATGAGACTTCTGATGCCTGATGACTGTCAAAGTAAAAAAAAAAAATTGCACTGGATAAAGTTAAAGGAAGACTTTATTCAAGACCACTGCAATAGGAGAGAATGACTAAACTCAACTCTGCTGAAACAAAAGGCAGAAGGGTTTCTAAGCACTGGGGTAAGCTAGCAGAAACATACTGGAGGATCTTGGAGGGAAGGATGAAGAATGGGATGTGCTCAGGAGTGGAGTTGGTCCTGAGTTTGTAAATGGTTTTCTCTGCTATGATGTCACCTGTGTTGGTTAACTGGTGCCCATTAAAGTAAAGCTGTGACCCTCTCACACAGACTGGAAGATGGGAATGCTAGCTTCCTGGATGATTACATTTCAAAAGATGGCAACCAGGTCCTTGAGAAAAACATAAGTGGTTTATAAAACTGGCAAGAAGTTTTTAAGGAGATTTAAGTCTCCTTAAAGGGCAGGGAAAGAATTTGCAATTATAAGTCTTCTAATTTAAATAGTCTAAAAAAAGAGAAATCAGGAGCCAACAGTCAGGAAGAAATCTGTCCACGTTTAGTGATGCCAAAGGGAGCATCAAGGTCCTCCTGGTCATGATTTTGGGAAAGACAATAATCCTCTGTTCCACTTTGTTATGTCCTTTTCTAAATGTTTAAATGGTTATTTTCATCTTGAAATAGCATAATCTCATTTGATGTTCCGGGTATACAGTAGAAATCAATGATTATATTGGAAATTAATTTTTAAAAATAAAGATTGATCTATTTTGTGGATTATGGCTCTATTCTTGATTATCATCTCCAGATAGAACATAAAAAGTCTATACTAAAGATATGATTCTAGTGCTGGACAAGTCTTACATTTTCAAGAGTAGTTAACATTAGAGTTTATAATAAATGGATTACTAAAACATATATTTATATAATTAATCTTGAAAGCATTTTATTAAAAAGAGTTACATGGGTTAGTTGATTAATTTAATTGTTGTAGTAGTTCCTTTGGTATATTTTAAAAGCTTATAATGACCATAGTAACTGGCCCTGTCACATAGACATGCTTTCCTATAACCTTGTAAAACAAGAAAATGTTGAATGAAAACATTAAATCAACTTCAATTATTTGTTAAGATATTCTAAAAATAGTTTAAAATATATATGTTTAATTTCATGTTATTTGATTCTCATTTAACATTTTTCCTAGATAGATTTATATTTTCTTTCATACACTGCTCCTCATGCTAATTCCAGTGAAATTCAAAAACATGTTACTGACTTAAGTTTTTAGATATTTAGTTCAACAGCTTGATTCAAGACACAATGAGTTATATTTATTATGCATATTTGATATACCTGAATAATCCTTTATTACAGCGTAGGTAATATTAGCCACTAAAACACTACTCAAAAATTACCCTGGAGGGGCTTCCCTGGTGGCACAGTGGTTGAGAGTCCACCTGCCAATGCAGGGGACACGGGTTCGTGCCCCGGTCCGGGAAGATCCCACATGCCGCAGAGCAGCTGGGCCCGTGAGCCATGGCCACTGGGCCTGTGCGTCCAAAGCCTGTGCTCCGCAACGGGAGAGGCCGCAACAGTGAGAGGCCTGCGTCTGCAAAAAAAAAAAAAATAATAATAATAATAAAAAAATTACCCTGGAAATATTCATAAGGTAGTAAGCATTAGGTGTTTTACAACATTTTTACTGAAGCAAATATTCTATATTTTTCTTTATACATCAGTGGAAAAGAAATTATTTTAGATAATGTGTCCTAGGATACAACAGAATCACTAATATCTTGATTTGATGATGACCCTGAAATCCCAGGTTTAATAGTATTATGACTATCAAATGAACAGAAGATACCTTTATCTGAGAACAAGCCTCATAATATCATCAGGCACATTTGATAAATGGGCTGTATTTGCTGCAAACTGGCTTTTCAGATCTAGATGAAAGTGTTTCTACTTCATGTTTAATTACTTATGCAACCTCCAAAATGCAACAAAATGAATAAAGGAAATTTTCTTGGGGGAAACATCTCCAAAAGTTTTTTTAAAATAATATTATATATTCTTCTTCATGTGTAGATCAGTTTGATACTAAACATGCAGCAGGTACTCAATAGTTGCTGTATGAATCATATGAAATTAATTATGATTTCCCTTTATTTCTTCCTTTGCATACTTGCATGAGCTTTTCCAAATGGTCTAAAAATCATAGTAAGCAACTAATAAATCTATGACTGAAAATGATAAGCTTCAGCATGAAGAGAAATTTTTGATGTGAGATTTCCAGATTTTTCAATTTTCAGGGAGGATACTGAAACAAAATATACTGATCGTTCAGTTTAGTAAACTTTGCTCTTAGTAAACTATGTTTAAATTAGACTAAGACGGGAGGGAATATTTGATGGGGGATTAATTATTGGTCATCACTTCTAATTCCTGTTAAATAATATCAGACCTGATAGTGTGTGTGTGTCCCCTAGTTTTTGTTTTTCAATTAAAACAAAAGAAAGACCAAATTCCCACATACAGTAGCATAAAAAGAAATAATCCAATGAGATCTGTTCTTGAACAAGGCAATTCCATCATCTATATTATAGTTCAAACTTTATAGAAATGCACTTAGGGAAACAGGAATAATTTTGGAAACTAACATGATAACAAATATGGCACCCTGGTAATATGACCTCCACCAGGACGTCCAGTCAGCTCAACTTCCAAAACATATTTAATTCCATCCACCTCTTTCTATACCACTGAGAGAGAAACTGTTTTCTGTGGGGTTAAGGAAGGTCAGCCAGTTGTTTTATTTTGAGGTGTTCAGGGTGAGATGCCAACTGGATACAGAGGTGGAGATGTCAAATAGGGATTCTGACATATGTGTTTGGACTTCAGAAGAGAGATCAGAGGTGGAGATTGAGAACCGAGGTCCTTAAAGAGTACATGTATCAAAGTCCTGGCACTAGATGAAGGCACAGAGCTAACACATGGATACAGAGAAAGAAGATCAGGCTCAAGCCCTGGGAACTCCTCACATTTAGAACTGTGAAAAAAATAGAAGAGCCCACCAGAAGACTCAAAAAGGTGTCTAATGAAGGAAGAAGTAATCCAGACCTATGTGTTTCCTTAGAAGCTGAAGGAAAAAGGAGTTTCAGGAAGGAGAATTAGATTAATGGATTAAATTAGCTTTTGAATATTCAGGTAACAGAAAGATGTGGCCACTGGATTTGGCAAGAGAGAGGTCATTGTCTACCTTGAAAGAGCATATTCAGTGGATTACAGGAGACAGAAACATAACTAATGTGTACAGATGGTATAATGAGAGGGGAGAAAGTGGAAACAATGCATAAAGTGTACCTTCTTGATATAATAACATGGATGTGATTTTGACTCTGTCATGGGCTTTCCAAATATAATATAGCTTTACTCTGCTGTATGTATTGAATATGGTGAGATATTTTTATCATTAGATAATTCTGAATCACCTTTATGATAATAGACCACACTTCAAGGTGATCGTTAGTTAGAAGTAAGTTGTCAACTTTAAATACTTTTCTTCATTCATGAAATATACCATGTCTATGTATCCTTTTAATCAGTTAATTAAACCTCATTTATGAAGTGTGTATACAGACCTCAGGAGTAAATATTTCGAGAAATACCAAGCTAAGTAGAAAATGAAAACACGCATCAAGAAGCTAATTCTGGTAAATGTGGAGCAACTAAAACTGATACTTATACCACTATAATAAGATTAAATATAAATAACACAACAGAAATAACAATCTTTTTGAAATTAAATGTTATCTAAGGAGGTAGATTACATACCTGATGTAAATCAGGAAAGGTAATGTACGTACAGTTGAGTTCCAAAATATTTCTAAGATATAAAGAAAATTAGAGCCAAAAGAAAAACAAAACAAAACAGCAGTAAGAATCATTGATTATACCTGAGGAGATGAGTCTCATTTGTGAATATAAAGTGCATCACAGGAAATAGTTAGAAAAATTGTTCTCGAGATTAATTTGAGTGGACTGGGTAGAGTGTTAAGCTTTACTATTTTATGTCCCCCTCTTACTCTTTCTATGTTATGTTGAGAACAAATCTTTTTATTAACTTTTAAAATAATTACTTCTATAAAATTTTGTATTTTACCAGAAACAGTTCTCATTTTATCATATTCTGAGGATTCATCTTGGTTTTGTTGCAATATTATTTTTTGGAATCATACTTTCAAAAAGTGTCTTGCATGGGAAACATTCTCGTTCATAATATGCCCTCCTATGTAAATATTAATTTGACTTCAAATTAAATGGTAAGTTCAAAATTATCTTATTTTAGAAATTTGAAGATATTCCTCTATTGTTTTTTCTAAAAATAAGCTTTATTTAATGGGGGCTTTAGGTTTACAAAAGAATTGCAAAGATAGTGCAGAGTGTTTGACATACTTCACACTGAATAATATAGCCTTATGTATGTATAGTACATTTATTACAATTAATATGCCACTACTGGTACATTATTATTAATGAAACCACATTTTATTCAGATTTCCTCAGTTGCTTTTTAATGTCTATTTTCTGTTTCCAGGCACCCATTAGAATACCACATCACAACTGAGTCATCATGTTTCTTGATGCTCCTCTTGGTTTTGACAATTTCTCAAACTTTTCTTGTTTTGATGGGTATGGGTTAGAAATTTTGTAGAATGTCCCTCAACTGAGATACGTCTGATAATTTTCTCATAATTATATTAGTTTTATGTGTTCTGGGGGAGGAATAGCAAAGAGGTAAAGGGCCATTGTCATCAAACTATATCAAGGGTACATATTATCAACATGATTTATGGTTGTTGATGTTGACCTTGATTATCTGGCTGAAAAAGTGTTTGCCAGGTTTTTTCATTGTGAAGTTATTATTTTCCCTCTCTCCTTGCTGTGTTTTTTAGAAGAAAGTCCCTATGTGACTTTAAGGAGTAAGGTGTTATGCTCTACCATCTTGAAAGGGGAGTATTTACGTAAATTATTTGGATTTTCTTCAGCTTTATTGAGGTGTAACTGACAAATAAAACTATAAGATAGTTGTAGTGTACAGTGTGGATTTCCCCACTGAGTAATTTAAACATCTATCACCTCACATATTTACCTCTTTGGAGGGGTGGGAGATGAGAATATTTAAGTTCTACTTTCTAGCACATTTCAATTACGTAACACATTATTATCAGCTATAGTCACTATGTTATACATTAGATCCACAGACCTTATTATAACTGAAACTTTGTACTTTATTACTTTATTATACTCCACATTGTTCTCCTCCCCCACAGCCCATGCCAACCACCATTCTATTCTCTGTTTCTATGAGTTAAACTTTTGTTTAAAGTTTCACGTATACGTGATAACACGCAGTAATTGTCTTTCTCTTTCTAACTTATTTCACTTAGTTTAGTGCCCTCCAGTTTCATCCACATCGTCACAAACGACAGGATTTCTTCTTTTTTTCGGACCAAATAATACTTACTGTATATATAAGCCACTTTTTCTTTATTCATTCATACATTGACAGAAACTTATGTTGTCTCCATACCTTGGCTATTGTGAATAATGTTTCTGTGAACATAGAAGTACTGCTTTCTTTTTGAGATAGTGATTTTATTTCCTTTGGAAAAATACCCAGAAGTGGGATTGCAAGATCATATAGTTCTATTTTTAATTCCTTGAGGAAGCTTCATACTACTTACCAGAGTGGTAGTACAAGTTTACATTCCCATCAGTAGTGTACAAAGGTTCCCTTTTCTCTACATCCCAGCCAGCATTTGTTTTCTTTTGTGTTTTTGATAATAGATAGGTGTGAAGTGATATCTCATTGTAGTTATAATTTGTGTTTCCCTGTTGATTAGTAATGTTGAGCATTTTCCTTCCTTCCCTTCCTTCCTTTCTTTCTCTCTCTCTCTCTCTCTCTCTCTCTCTCTCTCTCTCTCCAATTCTTTAAAGGTTTTTATATACACCAATAACTATGTTAGCTGTATCAAGTGTGTAAGTATCCACCTGCTCAGTTAGATAAAATGAAGTATGAGAAATACTCAGACACATATCATAATAAAACTTCAAACAATAACACTGGCTACTAGTTTATAGAGCATACACTTCAATGAACTGAGAGGGGAATTGTGTAAAAAAAGTTCCTAGACTTCACCTATCCACTAATATGGGGGTGGGGGTGGAGTGGGGGTGGGGAAGTATTCCCAAATCCATATGGTTCATTCCCTGTAGAGAAAATTGATCTAAATATGGATCTCCCTTCTAGATCTTTTATCCACTCCATCTAAGTTTAAGTCTAATTTTTTTTATCTGATTGGAAAACTAAAAAGGAAAGAAAAACTAGACAGGCATAGTTGTTTTGCCCTTCTTCCTCTTAGGAGAAAACACCACATTTGGCAGGAGCAAACAATTCAGCTATCATGTCAACAGGCAGCCTCATGACAAGGAGAAATCTGGCATTTCTAAGAACGTGCATGGGATTCTGCCTAATTTTCCCATTTATATAGCATGTCTATTTGTTTTCCACACTAAGTTATATGCTTCAAATCAACTCATATTAAGAATAAACGTTATCCTTCTTCTACCATTCTTTATGTTATTTTATAATTTCTTTAGAACATGGGTAGGGAAGAGGGGTATTATTTATTGAGTCCCTCAGAATTTCCCCAAACAACCTCAGCATCCTCTTCATCATTATCAGTCAACTGAAAATCTGAAAATAAAATAATTTTAAAAATTTAACCAATAATTATATCATAATGATTGGGAGAAGGAAGTGGGGGGTACAGATAGAAGTAGCTGACTCAAATATAAATAATCACATAATACTAATTATGGGAAAAAACAGCTGAAAAAATTCTTTATTATCAAGGAAACAGTTACTGATAAGATGCTTCAAAAATTCACTTTATAAGAGAGTACACTTTATGGTACAAAGTTTTGAAGCATTACAGATACCAACAAAACATGAGCACCATGAACTAAAATGACATTTAGAATATGTTGAAGGCATACTTGTTAGAATAAAGAAAAGAAAGCAAGGAGATGACAATAAAATTGAGGTATTTAATATTCTTTATAAGGGAAAATGAAATCCTGAAAAGTGGATTCTTTAGATACAACAGACATAGAAGCAACAATGGAGACATAGGTTAGAATATCACAGAGGAGGGAGAGAAAGAAAACAGGTAAAAATGAGTTTCAAGAAGATTATTTTTCTGGATAGAGGCACTGCAGGTATAAAATGCACATAATTGGTGTATTTGAAAATATATATATAGACCAAGAAAATGATACAGAAAATATCCAGAATAAATATAAGAACATTTCCTATAATAAAAGAAAAACTGAATAGGTAGTTCAAAACACTCACTGTATGTCAGTGACTTAAAAAAATTAACAAAGATAAAAAAGACTGAGACATTTTTTGGAAAAGTCATTGATCTTCAAGTTTAAAGATGGAAACTTGCAAGTATCCAGGGAAAAGAAAAGGAAGTCACTTAAAAAGGAAAATCAGATGGTTTTCAATTTCTCAGCAATTTTACATGACAGATAACAGCAGAGAAACCTCTACGATGTATGAAAAAGAAGCAAATATAACCCCCAAAATTCTATGACCAGTTGGCATGTCATCCACTGTACAACACAAAATGAAGATGAGTTTGACAAACCCAAGGCTTCAGGAAGTAAAACATTCACCTACTCAAAGTTAAAAAATATACCTGTGAAAAATGTCCATTTCATTAGAATTGCAGGTAAAAAACCATGGAAAAGATAAATATAAGATAGAATGCAAAAACTATATTTTTAAAAATAAAGATATTTAATATGAATAATAATTTGACTCTAATACACTCATTCGAAATGTGTCTAGGTATTTTACCCAGTCTATTTAGACCAGAAAATGACTAAATAGTTATGAAGATATATTCATTCAAACATGTCTAGTATTTTAAAAATGTATTCATCGAATGATTACGATGTGTCAGGAACCTTTCTGGATAATGAGGCTACTTCAGAGAAGAAAAACAAGAATTCCGCCTTACAGAGCTTACATTCCAGAGGGGTAGACATAAATTCAAAAATGATTAGGTAGATACATAGGATGCTAAAAGATAATCAGTGCTGCTTTATAGAAAAAAGGAAAGAAGAGGCATAAGAATTGACTAAAATTGAGGTTATATTTTAAATGGGGCAGTCAATGGAGACCTAAATAAGGTATTATTTGAGCAGATAGCTGTATGAACTTCAGAACCCTGTGTGGTCAGGACAGCTAGATCCCATCATTCTTAAAATAGCTGAGATAGGGTGGAGAGAAAGGGGAGAGATCAGGAGCATGGAGGGAGAGAGTAGCTACATGCTAGGTAACAAAGCTTGGCATTAATTTTCAGTTCGGAATGGCTGCATACTGGGACAAAATTTTGTTGATTCTGGACAAATTCAAGTATCATAATGCAAAGAGTATCCACCTCATCCTCATACCACACACACTTTACCTCCCACCCTGGGGAATTGTTGTTGACCCTGAGGCAGGAGAAGCCACAGGACTGACAGATTTCCATGCACAATGTTGAATTTTGGGTGAATTAATGCCCCATAAGGCAAAATATAAATCAATATGAGATAAAACTGGTGAATACATTTTTCTTCCTTCCACCTCCCAACAGGCCAAACTGACAATCATTTGCATGGTTTCTTAGAAGAGGATCTTGCAAGACTGAGTAGTCAGTAGTGCTTGATACCAAGTGATGGCTACTTGCATGGCTTTCTATCCTTCCTTGTCTCACTCCATTTTTCCTTGTATTTTTTTGTCTGAGGTTGTACTCCCTAAAATACAGTAGGAGATAAATATATGCCACAGGATCTGCTTAACCAGGGTAAAATACTCTTGATAACTTTACAAATTATAACAAATATAAATTCATGGGTCACTAACTGTCACCTTTCAGTCTTTATGTTTATTGAACATAACTCTCTCATAATGGCATTGTAACTCTCTAGTGAGTCAAAATTGCCTCATGTTTTTCTGGGAGATTAAGTGTATACAGGTATATTGGAAAATGGGTTACCCCATAAAGAAATGTCCTGGAGATAAGGGTGTTAGGATCTTGGCAGAATTTGTAGGACAGTAATCAGCATTTCACAAAACTAGATGTTTTATGAGTGAGAGGCTGTCCCTCTTTGCACATTCCTTACACATTTCATGGAAAGCTCTTTATTCTCCCTCTCAAGGATTAAGGTAAATTTTTGTTACAAATGAATGCATAATAATATAATTGTTCTTTGGTAAGGGAGTGATGACACAGATGAGACCAATGCTATATGTCCCGTCTTCTCAGAACACCTCTGATTTCAGCCACTGCTGTAATGGACAATTTCATGTAAGATCAGCTTGTGCTGATGGCGTCCCATCTAATGCCTAGACTATAAGTCATACAACCTTCTACTCCAAAGCCTTTCTAAGGTCTTTTCCAATACATACAAGGAATATAGGAGAGCTGAGATACCCAGGATCATCCTTTAGGCATATAGATATATTCCCCAGCTTCCCTGTATTTCAGGAGGAAAATTCTCAAGAAAATTTTTTGTACATTGCTTGGGAGGTATCAACAGAATCAATCCCATTTTCTACAACTGTGGTCTGGACAAAGCACTCCCCTCATTGGCTTCTCCATCCGCTGTGTGACTGTCTCCTTGCAATCTCCCTCCTTCTTCCTGCAGTTATTTCCTCCTTCCTGCAGTTATGTCATGTCTTCAAGCTCTGCTCTGGGGAGGGAAGTTCTAAGGATATAAGAGATTTTATTGCATAGGAAAAGACCCACTTTTGCAAGAATTACATTTATGGTGCAGTAAAAGGGAAGGTCTGGTGGAAAGTAAGAAGCAACTATAAGAGAAAAAAAATGTTTTACAAGGGTAGGGGATACTGAGTAAACCACTAAGACAGACCTGTGTGTTTATACAGTTTTATGTAAGGACAATCTTACTCATAGGATCAAGGATTTTCATAGATATTTCAAATTGTTTTTCTAATTAAACTATAGTTTTCATGACATAGATGATCAAACTTTCTATAGGCTAAATAAAAGCTGCTCTGTGGGGGCAAATTTATACAATTTTTAGATAATGTGACATAAGCAGGCAGTTTAAGAGACCAACCCCCAAAATCCAAAAACTGGAAAAATAAAGTTTAATAAAATGTGCCTCTGAATGTTGAGAATTAGAGGTAATACAATTTTTTTTCAAAATTATTTTAAGATCTAATGACATCCAGAGGAGCAAGATTTTAATATCACCAGATTGAAGGCATTGCACACAAAGACAAGCAATTCTTTGGAGTTTGTGCAGTAAGGAAACATAGAGTAAGAATCCCAGGGGAAAGAAAACCAAGTCTCAATTATTATTTTAATCACATTGTGGGAATGCACATATTAGATTATTTTCTAACTCTTTTTATTTTGACTCCATGCTTGAAACATAGATATAGCTTTGGGATTTAAGAGTGAGAGAGAATTGAAAAAATAATAGATTGTTCTCATGAATTAGCAGACAAAAAATATTGGGTTACTATACTGAAATATGATGAAATTTTTAAATATCCATAAAATCAACAATATAAATTTGTCAGACATAGGTGACAGTTTCATTTACTCTGATCTGAAACAACATAGAATGTTTTATCCATTTAGATATCAATGTGAGATATTTAATATCAAAGAGCAACAATTGTAGGCTAAAAGAATTGCTTGGGTTTAAGAGAATCATAGTTTCTGAAGATTACAGATTTAAGAACCTGGTTTTCCTTTACTTTTTTTTTTTTGTTTTTGTTTTTCTTTACTTTTAATTTCAAGTTAAAAGTCAAGTAAGTTTCATATAAAGTCAATCACTTTATGGGGGCTTTGATTAATGTTTACATGTGTACATTTCTTATAAATAAATTAGTTCCACAATTAAAATTAATTCATTAATTTCCTTTAAGCATTTTACATTACATTTATTAATTTATTAAGCTTGATTTTATTTTAAACAATTGCTGTCTGATTGAACAAAGTTATTTAAACAACATATGTAAACCTAGTAAAGTAAAGCTCTAAATATAGTAAAAAGTAGTTTGCTAAAATATTCAAACACTCTGTGCATTAACTAAAAATATTTTATATCTTTCAAACTAAAATCATAAATCTGAAATCAATTTTATATTTTTAGATTGAGATCATAGGTCTGATCTACTGTGTTCTCTAATAAGTCAAAATCTTTCAAACATAACAAATCCTTTAAATGACAGATTATTCCTAACTTTAAAAAGTGGTTAGTGTGATATATTTGATCTATTTATTCACCTTTATATTTATCTCCCTTTAAAACAAACCTAGAAAATCCTGTATCCCCTAGGAAAGCAGCTTTTCCATATCAAGTAGTTGGAATTACCAGTTCAAATATTTAGGACCATGAGATGGTTAAGATCTCAAGTGGATGAAAGTTTCAATGAGGTCCTGGAGGCTGCCTTTCTTCAGGTGACTCATTTCCTGCTACACATGAACACTCTGGGAGATTTTTATCATTTTCATGATACAAGATATCTCCATTGATAAAGCTTCCACCACTACATCGCGATTGATTTCAAGCATTCATTTTCCAGTTCTAATTACTTCCATATATAATGTGTTCATCTGATTAGAATAGATTTAAATCCACACACACTTTTGCAGGTAACTAATTCTATAACTTATTTGAATTCTACATTACATTAAAGCTTAATATATTTTTCAACATTTAAAAATATTTTAATGGCCTTCTCTTGAATTCTAAATACCTCTAACAACCTTATCTGACAATCTTTTAATGATGTGGATGTCAGGCAAATGAAATAGAAAATAGAAATAGAATTAGAAAATCAGATTCTCCCTCTGGGTTCAGTAATGCTGTACTAAGCTATTCTCAATCATTTTAGACATGATATATCTATGCTCTGTAATCAAAATTAGAGTAATATTTCCATTCTTATGTAGCCTTCAGAAGGAAAAGAATAGCAGTATTATAATTGTCAAAAAGAAATTTAAAAAGTCATCCCACTTTATATACCTCAACCTATTGTGTCTTGTGCAGAATCTCTGAAGAGTTGAAGCAAGTGAATTATATGATCATACTTGCATATCCCATAGTTGCATATCCGAAAAAAAATCACTGAAACTATATAGAGGCAAATGGAAAGTATGACGGCCCTGGAAGAAGGGAGATTCCTTAGGAGGCTCCTGCAGAGAAGTAGGCATGAATAATTCACTTAAATGTGTTTGGAAGAATGGGACAGACTTGGTAGAGGTTTAGGAGATAGAATTGTTCGGAAATGTTGATTTAATAGAAAGGGTGGAAGATGGGTGTTTGTATAATAAAACTGTGGGTGTTTTGGCTTGATTTGATGAGGATGTTATCAAAGAGTCATCTTAATTTTGTGTTTTTTGTGACAATTTCCAGCTCTCCGAAGTGTCTAGTGACAGGAATTAGGAGAGACGAAAGGAAGGACGAAGGACAGAAGGAAGGAACGAAGGGAGAAAAGGAAGGAAAGAGAGTCAAGCTCTAGATAGATTGAATTGGACATTCTGTAACCTACCCAGGAGGCGCTATTGAAGAAACTGTAAACTATGTGTCTTTGGAGCTCAGAAATACGTCCTCAACAAAAGAGGATAATTTAGTAATCACAAGCTATGGATAAAGGTGCAAATTCCAGAAATAGTGCATAGATTGTTAAGAGAATACAGAAAATTGAAGACAAATATTTAAGGGGAGTGGATAAAAAGAGCACTTTAAAGAATCTAAACAAGAGCATAGATGGAGGAGGGGGAAATACCTACCATAAGTTAAGTGATTTGGTAGAAACAGAGAGAGGAACTCTCAATATCGCTACCAACTCTGTTGCACTAACAGACTTTCTTTCTCATTTTACAAGGAGACTCTTGAGACTACTGAATGAATGACTTCTTTCAAAATGCCCATAATCTATCTGTATGCATCACCCATTAATGCCTTTGCTGTGTCATATTTCACAAAGAAAATCAAGGAAACATATATATCTATTCCTCTCATCAACAAATCTCACATCACTTTGTATTTGTGCCTTTTTCTCTTTCCTGCCTCCTTTTGCAATGAAGGACCCAATGATCATCTACTTCACCCTTTAAGTTTATCAACCTCGTATTGTCCAAGTATTTGATCCTCTTGTAACCCTTTCTGTCCTAGATCATCATTCTCTCTCTTTCTGCTGGTTGGGTATATATCCCATCACATATTTTTTTCCTTTTAAATGCCACCTTATAACCTATCTTAATAGTTACAATTTTTTAGGTACCAAAAAAATGTCTAGACTTAGAGTAGTTTAAATAATGGTGTGTTTTTCTTACAAACCAAGAGTTCTGAAGATGAACTGTTGCTGCCATGGTTTTGTGGTTACACAATGCCTGGAACGTTGTTTCTGAAATTCTTTTGGGCATTCCTTAATTCTTGTATCTCTGCGATCACAAGGTACATCACACAGTTCAGAAATCATTTTTATATACTCTAAGGCGTGAAGAAAGGTAAAGATTGGATCCAGAATACTAACCTCTTTTGGAGTTGTTATGAAGATTCAATGCATAAAAATTTTAAAGCTCTTAGAACAGTGCCTGGTCTATAATAAATACCGCATAGGATAGTAAACAAATGAAACAAACCAACAAACATAAAAGTAGCAATCTGTACTCCACTCAGCTTTTAAAATTATTTCTATGACCCATTATTCCATTCCCTTTCACAGACTAACTTCAAAAATAATTGCATAATTTTCTCTGCATTTCCTCAACATCCCTTTTTTCTGTTCATCTCATTCTAATTGACCTTATGTTCTAATCAGTCAGTTAAAATTGACACTATCAAGGTTTCTGATGTACATGTTTCCCTCCTCATTTTTCTTAGTACCTCATTAGTAGTATTTTCTGGGGGTGACCATGTGCTCTTCTTAACGCACGTACTTCTTGACTTTCTTAAGACCACACAAGAAACTTCTTTCTGTCTCACAAGGCATTCTTCTTCAATGTCCTGTGCTTCTGTATTTGACCTCTAATTATAAATAGATATTTTTTGGACTTGGTCTTATGCCAATTCTCTTTTCTTTCTACAGTTTCATAATTACCTCCAGATAAACCTCAAATTTGTCCAATCCTCTATTTCCTTACTCAATTATACAAACTAATACTAATCAGAATTTGAACTTACTCCTCTTTATCCACTTATCTTATGCTACGTTTTACGTACAGTAGCCTCCTTTATGTTCTCTTAACATGGTTAAGTCCTTATAATTCAGGTTTTTTTTTCTCTTTGTAGTGAAACTTATTATTTGACCTTAACTTAAAAGTGCTTTATAAACCATCTGTCCTTCATTAATTTCTAGGTTAACATCCTATTTTTTTCCTTTGTAGTCTATGTCACAATTTTATTTATTTGTTTTTCCCTTGTTCCTAATTCTAGACAATAAATTCCATGAGATTATTATTGCCTAAATTCTAATTTGACCTTAGACAATAAGTTCAGATGTTATTTGCCTAGAATACTAGTTAGTAGAAGAGGACAACTAAGGGAAAGTTCCCTAATACTCAGTATACCCTTTTCTTTAGTCCTTCCTCTCTATCCATAGGTATTTTATATTTAAGGGGGTGGATGATGTAAAAGTTAATAATGGATTATTCTAACTCTTTCAAATTTGACATCTGAATATTTGGATTCCCACACATAAACCATTTGAAACTCCAATGTATTGGGGAAGAGGAAGCTGTAGGTGATGGCATTAGAGAAACACATAAATGCTTCTCATTTTTATCCACCATTTTCACTCTTTCCTGTATTGCATTTCATATTTTATCTTATTTGTATGTAACCTCTCTAAATAATCCTGATCATATTTTAAATATGATTTTGTGGACTGTAAGAAAATTACGCAATGTAAGAGCTGTGAGTTGAGTTTTATTCAGGGTCTGGCTGAGGACTATACCCTGGGCAAAAACTTCTCAGGTAGCTCTGATAGACTACTTTAAAGAAGTGTGGGAGGAGCCAGTATATGCATGAATTTTTTTGGCTAGGGAAAACATGTAGTCAAGCATACATCTTGGTAAAAGTTTACTGTTTATCTCAAAGACCAGATATTTCAAGTTAATACTTTTAATGCTTTTCTATATATGGGAAGATGCAAGAATCTGGGGTCACTGAAGTTCTTCCTGAGGTACACAACTAGACTACTTAGGGGCCCATTTATCCAAAGCACAGAATGCCTCATTTTGTTTTTTTCCATCCTGAATTCCTCTCAGGGTGCACTGTCAGTGGGTGACTGCAGTGGGCTGCGATTTAACTCTTTATAAGAGGACGTTACTGAAGCAAAGGTGGGTCTGCTTGCCTGATGCACAGCAAAGCCAATCTACCATAATTGGGTTGTAGTGATGGAAAGTATGGGAAATAAAGTAAGGGAGTGGGGGATAAGCCTCCAATCCACTCCAACTTGGTCTTTGAGTCAAGCTTTTTTTTTTTTTTTTTTTTTAGGGGAAGAACAAAGAAGGTAGGATTAATCGTCATCTTGTGACATTTGCTAATCATAGTTTTGGGAGTCAGGATGTCTCTGGTTTATGATTCTCTGGTCAGGTGGTCCATGGCTTAGGAATCTACTAGCTCATGTTACCTTGGAGGGACAACCTGAGTTTGTATGTTAGCAATGATATCTATAATAACAATTTTAGTACATTACCGATGTTATCTTATTAACAACAGCAATTTTAGTCATCTGACTCTGGTTGAGTAGTGTTCAGTTAACGCAGGATTGAGGGCAGAGGGGGCAAGAAAGGGAATAAAGTTTTGGATATAGAGATTAATCATAAACTCATAAACTCAGTAAGGAAAATTGCTTCTAGGGGGACTCAGTTTCAGGGATGGTGTGCTTTGTTCTTTTTTTTTTTTTTTTTTTTTTTTTTACAATTTCATCGTTCATTACAGCTTTTGGAAGCTCAAGTCTCTACAGAGACAATTTCGTAAACAATTTGTTAGGGGCAAGCAAAGCTCTCACCATACAAATTGTATATTCATAGATATTCTTTATGGTCTACAACAGTATTTATTTTGTATAAGAAAAAGAAAAGCTAAAAAAAAGAAAGAAAAAGAAAAGCTACTGTAAATATATAAAGGTAACAATATAGAGAAATATAAAAGCTACTACCTTATAAATTTATGTTTGTATTACTTTGTATGTTGACTTAGAAAAATGAAACAATTTTGTTTAGATATGTGAGTGTAATTTAGGTGATATTATGACCATTGAGGAAGTGAACTAAGGAATTATTTAAATATCTGTTTGTTTCAAGAAAATATATTTTCTTTTGCTGCTTTATTATTTTGGCTATGAAATTTCATTATGTGACTCAGAGGTATAATGTTAGATTTTATGTATTCCTTAGAGACTAGCATTGAATTTACAGATTATTTAATGAGCCATTTAAATTTAAATTTTCATATTAAACACTTCCAATATTGACAGAAAAAAAGTGATATGAAACTTTCTTTTAATAGAGATTTGTCCTGAGTTAATGACAGTGCTTATTTGGAACTAAACTCACCATATAGTCATGAAGCTTGATCCACATGGAAAACTGTTAATTCTGAGAATTAAAGACTTGACCTCCAACACAATGCTAACACTGCAATCCACCAGAAAAGGTAATAATTATTTATTATGAACTTCTATTTTGAATATATTCTATGCTCATTTCAAAGATATTAAGTCAAATTTGAACAAAATGAAACACTATTGTTTTCAGTACTAAACAGACAATGTAGTATTGGTATCATCATCATGATTTGAGCCTCTGTTTCTGATCTTTACCATGGATATTATGCATAAGTTGTTTTTTTGTTGTTATTTGTCTATGATTTAGTTTAGTTTGGTTATCTTTAGCATGTAAACAACAACAACAACACACAAAAATCATGTAGGACGTTTGCATCATGCTCAGCAGGAGGTTTTTTTCTGCATTGTGTATACGGGAAGATAAATGTATATACTGGGCAGCTAATATATAAAAAAGAGCACAAACTAAAGAAAGATTCCCAAAGGTGCTCCAGTATCTCAATCCAGCACTTAAGTGTCTATGATATGCCTTCTCAAAATTTCTAGATGAATCTTCTTTCATTCTTTAAACTAACTTATTACTACTTGTAAAAATTTCCTTTTTACTGAGTTAATGTTGAATTTCTGTTCTTGGCAATCAAATGACCCCTAACAAATTCAAATAGGTTGATAAATACTTTACTGGGTCTTTTTGCCTGTCTTAGCCTATCGATAATCAACGTTGTGACTGGATCGGCTCTTGTAGTTCTTGTTACAATTGCAGGATGCCCTCAGAAATAACCACTAGGAAACTTTGAAAGAGACGAAGCTTATTACTTACAGGTCCTGAAAATGACGTGGCACATCTGGGGTCATACTGTGTAGTCACGGGCAGAGAGGGTCGACTGAAAGAAAAACATACAACTTAAAAGTCATGAGTTAATTTTATTCCGGGGCCTTACGGAAGACTATAGCCCAGGAGCCAGCCTCTCAGATTGCTGTGAGAAACTGCTTCTAAGGTTGAAAAGGAGCAGGATACACATGAAATTTTGTTTTTGTTTTTGCTGGGAAAAACATGTAGCGAGCATAAAAAGATTACTGCTCATCACAAAGAAAAGACATTTCAAGTTAATGATTTTAATGCTTTTCATTGAATAGGAAGATGAAAGAATCTGGGTTCATTGAAATTTGTCCTTATATGAGCATCTTAACTATCTAGGGGCCAGTATATCCAAAGCATAGAATACTTGCTGTTTTTCTCCATCCTGAATTCCCTTCAGGCACCCTGTTCCTGGATGAGGGCAGTGGCTAATGGCTTGCTCCTTGTAGAACTGGACCAGAAGGCAACGATTTTTGCTTTACAATTGTTTGAGGGAGACTTAGAGAGTGGGCTTGAGGTTCCCTTCTGCTTTTATTGGGGTTGAGGGTGGGGCCCTAGGGTTTCACAACCCACCCTTTGTTGGTGAATTTAAAACGTAAGTATGACTGTGTATACACTGATGTGTATAAAGCTGATGACTAATAAGAACCTGCTGTATAAAAAAAAAGAAATATAATTAAAAAATTTAAAAAAAAAGTATGGGAATTTAAAATGTGGGAAGAGAAAACCAAAAACAGAAACAGAAGAACAAAAAACCAAGAGGCCCAAATTGTCAGTTACCCAAATCAGCCAAAATCCGTACAACAAAGGAACCCGGCAGGATGGTTATGTGGGTAGGGTGGGGCAGGGGTTCTGGTGGCTGAGGTGGCCTATTTTTTTAATCTATTCTATTGGCTGCAAATGTATTTTTTCTAGATAACCATCCTGCCTTCTTGAAGTGGATGCCTCCACAATCAAAGCTTAAATCGGCATTTGCATTACAAAAAAGGAAAACCAAGTATCAGGGCTTACACTACACCAGGGTATTTTTTAAAAGTTCATATCAATGAATTACATATAAATGAGTGGCCTTATAAAGAAACTGATAAAAGCAGCAATTAGGAAAATTGTGACTATAAAGTAAAACAATAAAACAGGGTGTGTAAAATGTATTCTTAATTTCATCATATCAGAAAAACTGGATAATAAAATATCTCTGAAGGTACTTATGATATAAGCTAATGACAATCTGTGATGATTCAAGTTGAAACATAGACCAAGGGGAAAAGACCAAGGTTTTTAGACCCTGTAGTATAAAAGTGGATTGTGATCTCAGAACATGAGACAAAATTTTGAAATAATACTGTTTTAGGCTCTACCTGTTAATATAATCTAGCTTGCTTACTTGACAAATAGTGGAATTAAAATTTTGCAATATATGACTATACTATTATTACAATTAGTTTAAACAAACCAGTATTTGGTGGCAAATATTGAACTTTAATAATATAAATTCTTTTAGAGAAAACCCAATTAGTCATTTTACTGATTCAATGACTACCAAATTCCACTCTCATAATAAATTCAGTATGTGGAGTAAACATACATATGTCAAAGGGATATCCAGCAAAGACATTTCCAGATGAGTGTTAAATTATTTAAAACTGATGGTCATATAATCCTTAAGTTTTGTCAAGTCATTCCAGCTATTAGTATTAAGAAAGAAATTATTGAAAAGAAGTTAATATGTAATAGCACACATCAGTAAATCTACAGGGTCACCTTTTAGATTGGAAATGAAAAATACACATAGATGCTAATTTCATTTCTTTGGTTTTGTTTTGTCATAATATATAAGAGAGACCACTTAAATATTAATGATAGTTTCTCCTCAGAACTATTTTGATATGATCTTGAGATACCATAATACTTTAACATTCATTTAGATAGTAGATAATATTTCAATTATTCATATACCTATTATATCCAGATGAATGTAAAGGGCACACTAACACTTTTAATAATGCCAACTAGAAGTATGTTTCTTGTAATTGAAGATTTATATAAAAATATTTAACAGGTAGCTGATACTTTTATGATATTTAAGTACACAATTTCGGTTTAAATTTCTGTGCTCTAGTCTATATTTGAATGTCATAGTTTAATTATGAATTTAAAGTAGATTGTTGAAATTTCTTAGAAGTCCAACAAACACCTGTGTCTTAGTCAACATATAAAGTAAAACTTCAATATGAAATAGTTTTATTTCAATTGAATATTAATTATTAAGATGTTATTTGAAAATCTCAAAGGCCATAGGATATTTCAATGCTGTATTAGATAATGCAATAGACAATTATCTCAATCAAGAGTCCTGGTTCTCAGTATTGCTAAGACTTTCAACACATTTCAGCCATTAAGATGTGGATTGTTGGATCATATGAGAAATTTAAGGAGGGCAGTTATGTCTTCCCTGATTTAAAGAGAACCTTCTAATTTGAAAGATTAAACTATGCATGTTTTCATTTAACAAGTTACAGTTTATCATTACATAAGGGCATTGATGACGGTTCTTTCTTTGGGGACAGCTTGGTACCCACTGGTGGCTATATCCAGATTGCTTTATTATTGTTGCTGTTCTTCTCTCTGATTTCAATTCCTGGCTCTGTCACTGAGGTACCAGGACATGGGTAAGTTACTTCAACCATTTTCCCTTCTCTGAATGGTGACCAGTATCTATCACAGTATTATATATTAATATATGAGCTAGTATGTATTGGTAACAGTAATATTTTCATTGCATAAAATGTATATGATGTTCCCTCTATTTTCATAGTCAGAGATGTGTATTTTCTCTTTCAATTTGATTTTATTGATATTATTTCCTCTCTATTTAGCTTTCTCTCTCTTTGGTTTTTTTTTTTTTTTTTTTTTTTTTTCAGTATGCGGGCCTTTCACTGCTGTGGCCTCTCCTGTTGCAAAGCACAGGCTCTGAACGCACAGGCTCATCGGCCATGGCTCAGGGGCCCAACCGCTACGTGGCATGTGGGATCTTCCCAGACTGGGGCACGAACCCGTGTCCCCTGCATTGGCAGGCGAACTCTCAACCACTGTGCCACTAGGGAAGCCTTAACTTACTCTTGATTCATCTGATATTTTGTTGAAGATAGCAACTCCTGCCTTTGAATTTCTCTTAAGCTATTTTAAAGTACAGCATGTATGAGTAGATCAGGACATATATAGGACACCATAATTTTTTCAATTTTACTTTTATTAAGAAATTGCCACATATGCCATGTTTGATTGTCCAGTAGCTTAAACTACACTTATATAAAAGATAATTACTTCATAGCCTCAAGTTCTGAAATCCATACCCTTATGAATCTGTTAACTCAGATGCAATGGTGATGATGATTATTGGGGGTGTAGTTTACATGCAAGAGAAAACCATACTTTCTTATTATTTGAAATTATAAATATAAGTTAATCTGCTTCTTTTTTATTTTATTTAATAGTGAAGTTATTGCTTACATATTTATACTTCAAACCAGTCTACTAAATTCAAACAAGTATTCCTTACAGACCAGGTTTTAATAATTATCTGTAGAATATTAAAATTTCCTAATGCTGCTTTTGAAGCTAGAATCATAAATATAAATTTCCTACTTAAATTACTACAAATCAACATTCATGAGTCATATAAACTTACTTTTAACAAGGAGTAATATTGAGTTGATAAAGTCCAATCATCAGAAATGATCTCTCAAATAATTTTATGGATAGCTCTGCAATTATTAGTTCTTAAAGAAATCCCATACCACCAGCAACAAATCTCTATACGCTTACAGTGTTCTAATCTTATAAGAATGTTATGTGTGTGTGCTTGTGACAATTAGGAATTATCTAAAAAATTCAATGTCTTTTGGTTTCCAAATATTGGATACTTTGATGTAAAATATTATAATAATTTTTAGTGGTCTCAAATGTTACATATTAAGTTAAAACATCTAAATTATAGAGATGTTTCTCCTGCTCGACTGCAAGTTATCCAAATGTTGTTACTGTGTTCTATTATTACTTTGCATAGTAGAAATAGTTCTTGCTAATATTCTTCTGAGAAGAAGATAGGGGACTGAACGATATTGGGCAAAGTAAATGGAAAGTTAAATGCTACTTCATATGGACATTGGATAATTAATTTTGTGAATTCATAGTTTTTAAAAAATTTACCATCCAAGGGCCTAGATTAACTTTGTGTTTATTGGTACACTCGGATACTTGGACAAAACTGGTGTGTGCGTGTGGATTTGTGTTTACAAACCACAGAACTTCACATGTCATCATTATTGTAGCTCGTCTAATGAAAATTGTTATTCTGGAAAACTTCAGTCCTTGATCTGTCACAAATTCTTATCATGGGGACCCAAAATGCAGCTGGATTTTTTCATCAGAGTTTACATGAGACCACATATTGAAGTCACATTCAACATGTGGAATTTTGGTTTTTTGACCCTCTGCTCATGAACATTTTATCCATTTTATCTTAGCCACTCCCTCCATGTCAGATTCAAAACGTTTTCTTTTCATTTTTTTTTTTCATTGCAAAGTATTACAGAGCCTTACTTTCTACACCTACCACTAGAAGTGTAAGATGTTGGAGGCTTTTCTCACTCTTGTTAGACTCTGGGTGCTTCACCAGCCTTTGCCTCTGTCTTTACTGGGATTACTCATCTTCAAATAGGTTGCTGTATTAAGCACTCTTGAATCATCTTGTTTGAGGACATTATTGTTTTATTCCATGACCTATTCTTGTGATTCTTCTTTTTATTTTGGTTTTTGGAGCAAGAATGAAGAAATGGCATATTATATTTAAAGCTGTGGGTTTCCTTTTGAAAGATATCAAAAAATACTGGTGGCTTTTGCAAATAATGTTTAGAGGAATATGTATACTTGCAGGGCTTTAAAAATAGATGCTGTTTTTCTTCTATTAACAGTAATGGAGGGTAAAATTATACGTTCCCGGTAGTGGGGTATTTTTTCATTGAAATCCTGTTCAATAATGTATCTCACTGAATCATGGAGCTGTTAAATACGATTCTTTAAACTTACGTACAGTCAAATCTTGATAATGACCCCTTTTTAAAAAATAACAGTTTTATTGAGATATTGCTCACATACCACACAATTCACCCATTTGAAGTGTATAATTCAATGTTTGTTTGGTTTTTTTTTTGTGGTACATGGGCCTCTCACTGCTGTGGCCTCTCCCATTGCAGAGCAACAGGCTCCAGACATGCAGGCTCAGTGGCCATGGCTCACGGGTGCAGCTGCTCCGTGACATGTGGGATCTTCCCAGACCAGGTCATGAACCCGTGTCCCCTGCATCGGCAGGCAGACTCTCAACCACTGTGCCACCAGGGAAGCCCTTTTCCTTCATTTCTTTTTCATTTATTTCTGATCTGATCTTTATGATTTCTTTCCTTTTGCTAATTTTGGGTTTTTATTTTTTAATTCTTCTTTCTCTAATTGCTTTAGATTTAAGGTTAGGTTGTTTATTTGAGGTTTTTCTTGTTTCTTGAAGTAGGACTGTATTGCTATAAACTTCCCTCTTAGAACTGCTTTGGCTGCATCCCATAGGTTTTGGGTCATCATGTTTTCATTGTCATTTGTTTCTAGGTAATTTTTGATTTCTTCAGTGATCTCTTGCTTATTTTGTAGCATATTTTTTAGCCTCCATGTGTTTGTATTATTTACAGGTTTTTTTTTTCTGCGATTGATATCTAACTTCATAGTGTTGTGGTCAGAAAAGATATTTGATATGATTTCTGTTTTCTTAAATTTACTGAGGCTTGATTTGTGACCTAAGATATGATCTATCCTGGGGAATTTCCATGAGTACTGAGAAGAATGTGTGTTCTGTTGTTTTGGGTGGAATGTTCTATAAATATCAATTAAGTCCATCTGGTCTAATGTGTCATTTAAAGCTTGTGTTTCCTTGTTTATTTTCATTTTGGATGATATGTCCATTGGTGAAAGTGGGGTGTTAAAGTCCCCTACTATTACCGTGTTACTGTCACTTTCCCCTTTTATGGCTGTTAGCATTTGCCTTATGTATTGAGGTGCTCCTATGTTGGGTGCATAACTTTACAATTGTTATATGTTTTTCTTGGATTCATCCCTTGATCATTATGTAGTGTCCTTCCTTGTCTCTTGTAACAGTCTTTATTTTAAAGTCTATTTTGTCTGATATGAGTGTTGTTACTCCAACTTTCTTTTGATTTCCACTTGCATGGATAGGTTTTTTCCATCCCCTTACTTTCAGTCTGTATGTGTCCCTAGGTCTGAAGTGGGTCTCCTGTAGACAGCATATATATGGGTCTTGCTTTTGTATCCATTCAGCCAGTCTGTGTCTTTTGGTTGGGACATTTAATCCATTTACATTCTGGGTTATTATCGATATGTATATTTCTATTGTCATTTTCTTAATTGTTTTGGGTTTGTTATTATAGGTCTTTTCCTTCTCTTGTGTTTCCTGCCTAGAGAAGTTCCTTCAGCAATTGTTGTAGAGTTGGTTTGTTGGTGTTGAATTCTGTTAGTTTTTGCTTGACTGTTAAGGTTTTAATTTCTCAGTCAAATCTGAATGAGATCCTTGCTGGGTAGAGTAATCTTGGTTGTAGGGTTTTCCTTTTCATCACTTTAAATATGTCCTGCCACTCCCTTCTGGCTTGCAGAGTTTCTGCTAAAAGATCAGCTCTTAACCTTATGGGGATTCCCTTGTATGTGATTTGTTCCTTTTCCCTTGCTGCATTTTTCTTTGTATTTAATTTTTAATAGTTTGATTAATAAGTGTCTTGGCATGTTTCTCCTTGGATTTATCCTGAATGGGACTCTCTGTTCTTCCTGGACTTTATTGACTCTTCCCTTTTCCATATTAAGGAAGTTTTCAACTATAATCTCTTCAAATATTTTCTCAGACCCTTTCTTTTTCTCTTTTTTTCTGCAACCCCTATAATTCGAATGTTGGCGCATTTAATGTTGTCCTTCAAGTCTCTGAGATTGTCCTCAATTCTTTTCATTCTTTTTTCTTTATTATGCTCTATGGCAGTTACTTCCACTATTTTATCTTCCAGGTCACTTATCCATTCTTCTGCCTCAGTTACTCTGCTATTGATCCCATCTAGAGTATTTTAAATTTCATTTATTGTATTTTTCATCATTGTTTGTTTGCTCTTTAGTTCTTCTAAGTCCTTGTTAAACATTTCTTGTATTTTCTCCATTCTATTTCTGAGATCTTGGATCATCTTTACTATCATTACTCTGAATTATTTTTCAGGTAGACTGCTTAGTTCCTCTTCATTTGTTTGGTCTGGTGGGTTTTTACCTTGCTCCTTCATCTGCTGCATATCTCTTTGTCTTCTCATTTGTTTAACTTACTGTGTTTGGGGTCTCCTTTTTTGCAGACTGCACTTTCATAATTCCCATTATTTTTGGTGTCTGGCCCCATGAGTGAGGTTGGTTCAGTGACTTGTGTAAGCTTCCTGATGGAGAGGACTGGTTCCTATGTTCTGGTGGATGTGGTTGGATCTTGTCCTTCTGGTAGGCAGGGCTGTGTCTGTTGGTGTGTTTTGGAGTGTCTGTGAGCTTATTATTATTTTAGGCAGCCTCTCTGCTAATGGGGGAGGTTGTGTTCCTGTCTTGCTAGTTGTTTGACATGGGGCATCCAGCACTGGAGCTTGCTGGTCGTTGGGCAGACCTAGGTCTTAGCTTTGAGACATAGATCTCTGGGAGACCTCTCACTGATTTATATTACGTGGGGCTGAGAAGCCTATGGTGGTCCAATGTCCTGGATTTGGATCTCCCACCTTGGAGGCTCAGGCCTGACACCCGGCAGGAGCATCAAGACCCTGCCAGCCACATGGCTCAGACTTAAAGGAAGGAGAAGAAGAAAAAGGACAGATAGACCCCCAAACCAAATGGTAAAAGCAAAACTAAACACACAAAATAACAAAAAGAAACTTTCACACACTCACTCATAAAAAACAAACAAACAAACAACAACAACCAAATGAACAGACAGAACCTGAGGACAAATGGTAAAAGTAAATCTAAACAGATAAAATCACACAAAGAAACATACATGTACACACTCACAAAAAGAGAAAAAAGGAAAAAGAAAAGTAAAAAGTTTAAAAAATATTTAAATATCTAGAAAATAAATAAATAATTAAAAACAAATAAATAAAAAGGAATAACACAACCAAACCCATAAACAAATCCACCAATAATAACAAGCACTAAAAACTAAACTAAGATACACAAGAAACAAAAACAAATCAGATGCATAAAGCAAAACCCATGTCTACAGTTGCTCCCAAAGTCCACCGCCTCCCTTTTGGGATCGTTCATTGTCTATTCAAGTATTCCACAGATTCAGGGTACATCAAGTAGATTGTGGAGATTTAATCCACTGCTCCTGAGGCTGCTGGGAGAAATTTCCCTTCTCTTCTTTGTTCGCACAGCTCCTGGGGTTCAGCTTTGGTTTTGGCCCTGCCTCTGTGTGTAGGCTGTCTTCAGGCATCTGTTCTCACCCAGACAGGAGTGGGTTAAAGTAGCTGATGATTAGGGCTTTCTTGCTCACTCAGGCCAGGGAGAGGGAATTGTATGGTAGTCATAATTGGAATGTGGCATGAACTTGTGGTGGCAGTGGCCAGTGTGACATTGCAACAGCCTTAGGCATGTCATGTGTTCTCCTGGGGAAGATGTCACTGGATCGTAGGACCCTGGCAGTGGCACGCTGCACAGACTTCTGGAAGGGGAGGTGTGGATAGTGACGTGAGCTTGCACACAGGATTCTTGGTGGCAGCAGTGGCAGCATTAGCGGTTCATGCCCATCTATGTGGTCTGAGCTGATAGCTGTGGCTTGCACATGTCTCTGGAACTCACTTAGCCAGTGCTCTGCCTTCTGCGGGCACGTGGAGGGAGAATTCTCCTTTCCTTGTGCACCCCGAAACAATGGTCTCTTGCCTGTCTGTCAGGTTCTGACTTTTTCCTGGACCCCCTCCTGGCTAGCTGTGGCACACTAGTGCTCTTCAGGCTGTGTTCACGCAGCCAACCCCAGTCCTCTCCCTGGGATCTGACCTCTGAAGCCCAAGCCTCAGCTCCCAGGCCCTTCCAATCTTGGTGGGTGAACAGACAATCCTCTTGGGCTGATGAGTGCTGGTCGGTACTGATCCTCTGTGCAGAAATCTCTCTACATTGTACTCTGCACCTCTCTTGCTGTGCTCTCCTCATGACTCTGAAGCTTCCCTCCTGCCCAACCCCTGTCCCCAGCAGTGAAGGGGCTTCCTAGTGTGTGGAAATTTTTCCTCCTTCACAGCTCCCTCCCAGAGGTGCTGGTTCCATCCTTATTCTTTTGTCTTTGTTTTTTCATTTTTCTTTTTCCCTACCCAGGTACATGGAGATTTTCTTGCCTTTTGGGAAGTCTGAGGTCTTCTGCCAGGGTTCAGTAGGTGTTCTGTAGGAGTTGTTCCACATGTAGATGTATTTTTGATGTATTTGTGGGTAGGAAGGTGATATCCATGTCTTACTCCTTTGCCATCTTGAAGGTCTCTCTGAATACTGTTTCTTTTGGGCATTGTTTCTTTTAGTCAAGAGCCTCAGGTGGAGAAAGAGGAATAGTACGATTTATCATAATAGCAACAAAAAGTGAACAAACAAATAAAAACAACAAATTAAAAAAGTTATTAACAGCCACCAAACAGTAAATATTTAAATTTTTTTTGTGTGTTTAGGAAGCTATAGGATTTGATTGAATGTGCTTCAGATTTCATCTGCATTCATCAAAAAAGCCAGATCATCTCGAATTCTGCATTTTTACATTATGTTAACATAATTTGATTTGCACATATTTTGCTCCATAATAAAATGAATTATGTACCAAGTAGAGCAATGATTTCCATTTTATTTATGACCAATATTTCATTCTTTCAAAATTTTATGAGTGTTTTATCACTTACAAAACTTTACATGTGAGTAGTTTCATCAAAATGAATTTGGGGATCAGTTTTTAAAAAAGTATGGCACACTTGTGAAAAAAATCAAACACATAAGACAGATTCAGTTTTGCTGTTTGAGAACTTTTTTACACTGTCACTTTCTACAGAGTCAAAGAGAATCATAAGGGGAGGTGAAAGTCTTAGAAATTTTATCTGAAATATTTGAACGAGGAAAAGAAGTCTGAATAAATATTGTATTTCTCATTAAAGCAGTCTATGCATTGGATTATTCTAATTAGATTTTTGTTTCCATTTGAGTATATACAATGTTAGTCTCAATAATGTGCATAATCTCTGGAGATAGAGGAAAAATAAAAGATAATGATTCACTATTGTCAGGTGAATCACTGCAGTGTGGCAACAAGATTACTTGTGTGAAAGGCACATTTCCTCATGAGAAATGATGAATTCCTCATAGCAATAATCTTTTTTCTTTCCCTTTCTTCTGTACCCAATTTATTCTCACCTTCCCAAATGCAATTTTAATTTTGAATGCTCAACCTGGTAAGAAAAGTACTTTAAATGACATTCTTATTCCTAAACTTTCATGTTAATTTAATCAGTTAATCAGTTAATCAGTTTCTGTCATGTATACCTCCCACAATAATGTAGAATGATTTTGAGTATTAAAATCTATTTTTTTTAAATTTGTCTTCCCATTTAAGTTCAATTGTCACAGTTTAGGTGTCACTGATGAACTGCCACGTCACCAGGCTTAACTAATTTATCTTTAATATGCTAATTGAAGACCATGTACATTCTACCATACTAAGATTTATTAAACTGAATTGAAATTCTCTGTATCATCCATTAGAATGAAAATTGTTTGGGTGGTAAAAATCATGTGTGATTAATTATCAACCTTATTAAATGGCACTGTTTTGACATTGGATAGGTATTCAACAACAGTTCATTAAATGTCACTGAATAGGACTACGCCAAAAGGTTATTTCCTGTTTCTTCATGAATCTTAATTTTTATTATTTCTCCTAAAGGAAATTTGGTGTAGTAAAAAACTGAATAAAAGCAAGAGTTAACTATAAAATAATCGTTAACATGTTTTCTAATTTATCCACCTTTCTCAGTTTCTCCAAAACCAAACTGGTGATATAAATTGAGCACTGGTATAAGTAAGTAATCAAGGAGATAAATTGAGCACTGGGTGCTGGTTATAATTAAGTGCAGTCTGGATGAAAGAGAAGTGGTCGTAGACCTGTCTGACCTATTTTTTAAAGGGAGAAGAGCTTACACAATGTCCCACTATTCTTACTGTGGCATCATAGATATGTTTTGCTTGGTTTTGAATTTTATATTAATGGAATCATAGACATTCTTTTGTCTCATGTTTTCTAATTAATATGTTTGTAAAATGTACCTATGTTGTTGCATAAATACATTCGTTCTTGCATAAATGTTATATAATGTTGCATCATATGAATATGCTGCATTATATTTATTTATTCCAATAATGATCAGAATTTACATGTTCCCAGGTTTAGGGTATTATGAATACAGCTTTATCTTCCTTTGGCATAGTAGACAGGAAGTCACCCCATGTAGTTCTCTCTTCAAGGAAGGGCTTTATGTCATTCTTCAGGGAGTGCAGTCAATGGACTTCCTCCTGCTGTCAGTTCCTTCAGGGCCAGCCACAGAGGTAAAGCCACCTTTCCCAAGGTTATAAAAAGCTTGGCCAATTTGGTCTGATGTGAAACAAAGATGAAGAGCAATTTTAATCCAGAGTATCCTTCGTGGTTGGCAGAGGCTTTCCAGGTCCTGCATTGTAATGTGTTGCTTCATTCTATTTCCCTTTATTCATGTTGATTAAAAACAAACATTGTATATATGTACCACAACTTCTTCATCCATTCATCTGTCAATGGACTTTAGGTTGTTTCCATGTTTTGGCTATTGTAAATAGAGCTACTATGAGCATAAGGTTGCATATATCTTTTTGAATTATAGTTTTGTCCAGGTATATGACCAGGAGTGGGATTGCTGGATCATATGGTAATACTACTCAGTCATAAAAAAGAACAGAATAAGGCCATTTGAAACAACATGGATGCAACTAGAGATTATCACACTAAGTGAAGTAAGTCAGAAAGAGAAAGATAAATAACATATGATATCACGTATATGTGGAATCTAAAATATGGCACAAATGAACCTATCTATAAAACAGAAACAGACTCACAGACATAGAGAAGAGACTTGTGGTTGCCAAGGGGAGGGGAGGAGGGATGGACTGGGAGTTTGAGGTTGGTAGATGCAAACTATTACATTTAGAATGGATAAACAACAAGGCCATACTGTATAGCACAGGGAACTATATCCAATCTCCTGCAATAAACCATAATGGAAAAGAAAGAAAAAGAATGTATATATGTTAAAAAAAAAAGAAAACTAAAAAACAAACTCACACTCCAAGCTCTAACACACTGACTTCCACAGACAAATCATTTGTTTAAGAGGAGGGTTTTGTTTCTCAAAAGGGAAACTAATCTATTGAAGAAATAAACCTCTGGCATTTATTTTATCCATAAGAGAATTAGAAGATGATTGATGATTTCCTCATGGCTAACACCCTGTGACTGAAATGAAGAAACACCTCTTAAATTCTTATAGTTTACCTTCAAACAATTGAAGTGCTGTTGACAACTGACTGATACACAACTTCCCTTTCCCATTCTTGATTCTGTTGATTGGTATATGAAACTAGAGCCAAACTCTGCCTTTGTCTTGCTTAGAAACCCTCAGTATAATCCTTGACAATTCAGAAAATAATGCTAAGACTTGGAAGAATTAATCAGTGATTCATGTCTTTTAATTTCCACTTCATAGTATAGTCTAGGCTCCAAGTACTTTGATAACTTGGATGATCATTTAAGCTACATACTGGTAATAATTTTATTTTAAATGAAACTGGTAAATTCTATTTGATTTTCTATTTAGAAAATGACCTGTGGTTAAGTCTTCTCTAATTCAGAAGGCTTCCTATTTACTGCCCCAAACAGATAGGATTAGAACTATGGTAATCTGCCTGTCTGTAATTAATAAATGGACATTGCAGTGATAATTTTTCCTCTTTTATTAACTGAGAATACATGGAACCAATAGAGAACTCCATTCTTGACCTTAACGAAGTCTTGTGATGCTTTGAATATATACACAGTGCATGTGTATATGTAGGATTTGCTGGTCCAAAGCGTTTCTGAACCTCAAAATGCAAAGAATCTTATTAATACTGGATGCAATTTGAAAACACAAAAGCAAAACCTTGTTACCAAAATTTCAGGTTAAGCATCCCAAAAGAGTAGAATCAGATGAGATCTCACACGACAGTCTAGAGCTCATATCCTAGAGGCAGAAAACCATCACCCACCCACCCACACCCCCCCCACACACACACACCCCATGACAATCATATTCCGGATTCTGGTGTTATGTTGATGGGAGGGATTTGAGTCATACATAACCCTAAGTGCATAAGTTTTGTGCACTTAGGGTTAATATAATCTTTTAATCTTCTCTTTTTCAAATGTCCATAGTTCTGAAATGAGAGTCCTGTTACCAATTAGGTAAACGTGGTGATTACTGTTTTGCACAATTGGTATGTGTGGAAAATGTGAATATCCAAATAAAAGTGTCAGCACAAAGTCTGCAATGCCAAAAACAATCAGAAAAAAATAGGACATGACTATTTCCCATGTCTTTAAGAGAAGAATGTTTTCATTTGCCAGTAAAATTTGATGTACAATTGTGAGGTGAAATTTATGATTTGAGAACAAGCAAACATTAAAAATGACAAATCAACCTTTTGATATATATGCATGCCTTTACAAATAATAAATATATTTATTTCCATGTAGTAGCAGTTAGTGTTTATAATGCCCTCAGTCTGTGTTCTGTGACCAACTTTTCTATACCTTGCAAGGTAGCAGTGGGGAGGGAATCATGTGCTGTCTATGAAGCTTGAAAAGTTTAGAATATTCATCAAGTAATGAAAGAATACAGTGACATTCAAAGTAACAGTTCAAATCAAAAGACCACGTCATGACAACCACCACCACCAACATGTAGTATATACTTGTTGTGCCACTTCATTAAATTGACAACTGGAAATAGGGATAATTCCTGCAGTGATTAATGTGTTCAAACAGAACATGAGAGGGAAACCACAATGTTCTCAATTGTTGATGTTATCCATACTTAACAAATCCAATGTTGATATGACTTTGGAAAAGTACCCAAGGCTCCGAGTAATATGCATGGCCTAGAACAGGTGATTTATTCATAAGTCTGGCACAGCTCCTATAAATTGACTTTCTTCCCTGCAAAAGAAGTTAACCACTCTGTGTGAAAATTATATGATCCCTGAGATTTCCTTTAATCAAGATAGACTTGATAATGAGTAAGATGACACACAGTACTTGCAGGATTAGTAATTCATTGGATATTGCTGGAGCAAAAGCTCTAGGATGTCTTTTCATAACAAGGAGATCCACATGGACAGACCACATATTCTTGCAGGACACTCTTTTACTCCTAAATGCAAATGAAATATTTTAAGAGCCTGGTATTTTGTTTCTTTCTCCTGTCACCATGTCCAATGACATGAGCCACTGATCATGTTTCTGTTGTTTACCATCTTTCTCTGAATTCCTTTGTCCAAAACCAAATGTGATTTATTTGTCTAGTTTGAAATTTTCAATCTGAATCTATTTGTTTTTATATCCCACTCATTCTAATTCAGTTAGTAGTGAAGAAGAAGCATTTTGAATTTAGAACATATCTGTAACATTATTCTTTGGAAAACAAATCATCCTGACACAGAGGGTATGTAAATCCCATGAATACCAGTTCATCTTGAATTGCTATTTTTCAATGTATATAGTGACTATATATACTATGTGTATATAGTCAGTCATCATTTGCTGTGATTATAAATTTCAGATTCGTTTATGCTAATTTTTATTATTTGCAAATATTCATGAAAAAATCTCTTAAAATTCTACCCAATAACTTCTGCAGTTAACTGTTCTCATTAGCAATTCCCAATCTGTAAGAACGAAAAAAGTTATCTGTGATCTATTATGTAATTTGTAAGTTTCTTCTCATTGATAATGATGTACCTTAGAGGAAAATAAAGTGATGCATTTTGTTTTATTTCTTGTCAGAATTAATTAGTATCAACAACTGTCCCAAAATAATCATGGGAGGAATTGTTACTGCCAATTCCAGTTTATTTGTAGTATTTATTTATGAATATTAACTGATGACTCAAGGATTAACTCAAATCTTACTTTATTCACAATAGATCTTTAATGTGAGGAACACCTACTTATTTGTCTTGCATCCTTCTAAGACCTAATAGGGTGCTGTGTTCCATATACAAAAACCGATGAACACATTAATTGATACAGATGTAATTACAGAATTTTCCTTCTGTAACCATAGTCATGAATGATAGGCTCTCATTTTATTATAATGCTTTATGATTTTAATGTTAAAAACAACTGAAAAATATGTTGTTCTTATCAGTATCTACTGCACAAAGACAAAAGAAGATATTTTTAAAAAGAATTACATTCTACATGGTTACCTACAGTATATCATGGGGATACATTTGCATTGAAAATGTTTTTGTTTTTATATTTGGAAAATCAAACCAATCTAATATCATTAAGCATTTTAAATGAGAATAAATGTATTAGAATTGCATGCAAATTTACATAGCAAAACCATTTATTGTTTACATAATGTAACTATGTTAATGGAACCATGAGTTTCTACACTTAAACATAGAAATAAGTTTTCTATACCTCTAAATCAATTTCACTTCAGATATATACTCACCCCTAACCTCTGTGGGACTTAGGAAAGGAGAACAAATGGAAGTGTTTGTACCTCATGTCACAATTTCAAAGTTGTAAATCAAGCTAAGAAACTATTAAATAAGATGTGTTTTCTCTTCCTATCTTGACAGATTAATCTTTATAACATTAAAGTTGAAAAATGTATGTCAAGTGATCTGTGCATCTGACTGCTAGTTAACCACTATCGAAGACATTTGAATTTAAATATTGTTGCCCCTGTCAGGCCTTCTACTGATTAGCCAATATCATGGTGGAGGACATAATTAATAAATCATTTTATATTTATTATAAGAATCATTTTTATTGCATGTCTTTTAGCATAAATGCTAATTAGGTGGTTAAATCAAATTTATTTTCATATAAGTTGTATTCTATTTATGGTATTAATATGTTATCAAAATATAACTGTGTTAAAAGTGTACACAATTTATCTTCCTCAAAAATATCAGAACTAGATTTTATAGAATAAGGAATCGTTCTAGAGAAAGTAGAAATTTCAGGTCAAATTTTATGTATGTATGTACAATTTAATACCTATCATCTCAATAGGTAGTAGTCTTGATTTAATATTTATCCTGATTTTTTCTAATTCTTTATTTTTCTTCACAAGAAATTGAAATTGGCTTTCTCTTTGCTTCTATTACCTCAAGACTTCTGCTTAGTACTCTCTATTCCTTGTCTTCACTTCAGTCTTCTTGTTTGACTCCTGGTGTGTTTCATGTTGGATTGATGGAGGTACTGTTCAACACATTGGGGAGAGTGGCCATAATAGGTTATATTTAGAAGTAGGGCTGACTTGGAGATTTGCCTATGGCTCATTACTGTTCCATAGTCTATCAGCTCTTCCCAGAAAAAAAAAAAGTCACCATAGATAAAGAATGGGAAGAAATGTGCAAAGAAACATTTCAACCTGGTTGGAGCAGTGACAAGACAAGCTCTAAAAGCATCAGAGTCATCTCCACTCTGTGTACAAAATATACTAAAACATCCCAGGACTGAAATTTTCTGTTCTTAGAAATGTTTCCACTGACCTGTTTGCAAACATCTTTACAGCTATTGAAGTATCATTTCTCAAAACATGTTCTTCTGTCTTTGGGGGAAATTGATAACTTTGCACACTTTGCAACACATTTTGTATTGTATATGACTTTGTTTAGAAGACTCAGTTACATATATTGCATGTATGGTATTTACTGTGTATTTCTGGCTAGTTAGCTTTTCTCAAACTTTAACTTGGAATTGAATTATACAAGTTTTCACTTCTTGAGCTTTTCTCCTAATGAGCTTATTTCTAGTTGTCAACTTTGTAGTTTACAAAAAAGTTTAGGTTGTGATATCTTCTGAATTGCTGGAAACGTATTCATTAGTGACATTTTTTCTTTATTCTGCCCTTTTAAATTAATGAGTAGAATAGTCATGACTCTGATTTTAGATCTTAGATGCAAAGTCTACAGGCCCCCTAGAGTAGTAACAACTAAAAATGCATGTGTTCTTTTACATGTGGCTGAACACATGTATTTTTAGTTGTTACTACTTGAGTGGACCTGTAGATTTTGCATTTAAGATCTAAAATCAGAGTCAGAAATTAGAACACTCCCTAACACCATACACAAAAATAAACTCAAAATGTAATAAAAACCTAAATATAAGAGCAGACATTATAAAACTCTTTGAAGAAAATATAGGCAGAACACTCTTTGACATAAATCACAGCAAGATCCTTTTTGACCCACCTCCTAGAGGAGTGGAAATAAAAACAAAAATAAACAAATGGGACCTAATGAAACTTAAAAGCTTTTGCACAGCAAAGGAAACCATAAACAAGATGAAAAGACAACTCTCAGAATGGGAGAAAATATTTGCAAACAAAGCAACTGACAAACGATTAATCTCCAAAATATACAAGCTGCTCAATATCAAAAAAAACAAACAACCCAATCCAAAAATGGGCAGAAGATCTAAATAGACACTTCTCCAAAGAAGATATACAGATGGCCAACAAACGTATGAAAGGATGCTCAACATCACTAATCATTAGAGAAATGCAAATCAAAACTATGATGAGGTATCACCTCACACCAATCAGAATGGCTATCATCAAAAAGTCTACAAACAATTAATCCTGGAGAGGGTGTGGAGAAAAGGGAACCCTCTTGCACTGTTGGTGGGAATGTAAATTGATACAGCTACTATGGAGAACAGTATGGATATTCCTTAGAAAACTAAAAATAGAACTACCATATGACCCAGCAATCCCACTACTGGATATATACTCTGAGAAAACCATAATCCAAAAAGAATAATGTACCACAATGTTCATTGCAGCACTATTTACAATAGCCAGGACATGGAAGCAACCTAAGTGTCCATTGACAGATGAATGGGTAAAGAAGATGTGGCACATATATACAATGGAATATTACTCAGCCATAAAAAGGAATGAAATTGACTTATTTGTAGTGAGTTGGGTGGACCTAGAGTCTGTCACACAGAGTAAAATAAGTCAGAAAGAGAAAAACAAATACTGTAAGCTAACACATATATATTGACTCTAAAAAAAGAGAAAAAGTGCTTCTGAAGAACCTAGGGGCAGGGCAGGAATAAAGACACAGATGTAGAGAATGCACTTGAGGACATGGGGAGGGGGAAAGGTAAGCTGGAATGAAGTGAGAGAGTGGCATTTACATATATACGCTACTAAATAAAATAGATAGCTAGTGGGAATCAGCCACATAACACAGGGAGATCAGCTTGGTGCTTTGTGACCACCTAGAGGGGTGGGATAGGGAGGGTGGGAGAGAGATTCAAGAGGGAGGGGATATGAGGATATATATGTGTGTGTGTGTGTGTGTGTGTGTGTGTGTATATATATATATATAGCTGATTCACTTTGTTATATAGCAGCAACTAACACAACAATGTAAAACAATTATACTCCAATCAAGATGTTAAAAAAAATGCATGTGTTCTGTTGACCAAGATGTCATTAGTTGTAAGCTCCTCTATGCCTGTTTAAACTTAGAATTAAAAAGACTTGGAAGAAGATTCTCTTTTCTTCTCATTGATGATTCTCCACTGTCTCTTCTCTGGAAACATGTCTTTTCACATGGGTGGATCATTACTGAATGTGTAAGTCACATATGCATGATTTAATATCCAATTTTCTCATGAAATCATGACTTAGCAATGTTTGGGGCAGAGGTAATCAAGTATATACAAAGGTTTAAGAAGTAAAGATTTTTAGTAAAGTGTGTTGTGAAATTTACACAAGAAGACAAGTGATGAAAAGTGATAACAACCCAGTGGGTAACATGCATCAGGTGGAGCTAGCTATCAGCATAGCTGAAAGAATTTTGCTTTTATCTTCTACATGATCAAATTTATGAGAATATTTTGAACACATTGTTCTAAGATTGTTGTCAGTTACTGCACTCTTTTTTTCCTGAAAGTAACTCCTTTGTTACCTTCTCATGTAATTCATGGGAATTAAAATGAAGAAATAATATGTTTAAAATCCATCATATTTTAAAAAATTTTAAATCAAATATAGTTTTATATTCCACTCCCCTCTGAAATAGAGCTAGATAATTTTGGTATTGGTTGCTTGTTATGCTTTTAGTTTTCTGATATTTTTCTGATATATTGGAGAAATACTAGAATATACTAGAAATCTAATTTTTTATAATTAATGAATCCTGTCTTACTATAATTTGGAAATATCAAAAGCCAGATCAGATGTTGAATACTACAATTATGAACAATATAATAATTTAATATAATGATTTCAGCTAACTGAGGGCATAAGTCATGCCCTATCTGTTTTTGCAGCTTAAAAATATAATATGATGCCTGCCAACCCTTAAGAGACCTGTAAATAGAGAATAAGTTAAAAAACAAACCAATAACCAAAAAGAATTAATGCATTATCTTAGCTTTGCGATCATTTTTTTACATTTTATAAATTTCATAGAGCATCTCAAACACCAATTTATCAAGATATTGAAATATAGGACTTCTTAAGAGAAAATTAAAATGGTACTGCACCTATTTTATTTCAGCATCTAAGACCTACTGTAAAGAAATTAGTTCTTCTAGCAAATTTTCTTTTACAGGGAATATTAATATTGCGGAGTTATAAAGTGTTTTCTCTTATAGAAGCACCAACTATAGCTAAGCTTTCAAAGTTTATTTTATTTAGTATTTAATTAAAATCCAAATTAAAGGCTATATTAAAATTAAAAGCTATACTAAATACACTGTGTTAAATACAAGAGTAACAATAGTAATAGTAGAGCAATAGTAACACAATACACTATGAAACATTTGCTCTTAATATTCAATAGGCATATAAATTATTTTTCTTGTTTTAAATAAATATGTAGACAGTTTTAGTCATTAGGGAAAATTTTCCTATGAGCCAATATAGATGAGATATAAATGACATTACATTTAAAATAATAATTGATCATAGATACCTTTTAGGCCCATAGTTATCAGAGAAAGATATGAATGAATACAAAGAGACAAGTTGGAAAGCCACTGTAGGAATCCAAAGCACACATGTTTTTCACTTGGTACTTATGGTTCAGATGAAAAATAAATGAGATGATATGAAGGTTTTTCCAGAGAAAGATATAGCGAGATCTACTGATTGGCTATGAGAAGAATACTTCCAAGTTTTTGGCTTAAACAATTAGATGATTAATGGTATCATATACTGGAAAATATGGTGTGCAGGTTAAAACCTGAATGCTTACAGCATGGGGTAGCACAATTTTAGTTTTTAAGAAACTTGCTCTCTCACCTTCTCGCTTTCAAGATGACCAAGAAAAGAAGGAATAATGGTCATGCCAGAAAGGGCCGCGGCCACATGCAGCCTATTCACAGCACCAACTGCGCCCGAAGTGTGCCCAAGGATAAGGCCATTAAGAAGTTCGTTGTTCGGCACATTGTAGAGGCTGCAGCTGTCAGGGCATTTCTGAAACAAGTGTTTTCAATGCCTATGTGCTTCCCAAGCTGTATGTGAATCTGCATTACTGCGTGAGTTGTGCCATTCACAGCAAGGTAGTCAGGAATCGTTCTCGGGAAGCGCGGAAGAACCAAAGACCTCCACCTCAATTTAGACCTGCTGGTGCTGTCCCACGACCTCCACCAAAGCCCATGCAAGGAGCTAAGTCCTTAAATACTAAAGAAATACTGTCCCTTGGGGAGACAGTAAAAAAAAATTATACTTTAAAAAAAAACTTTAAAAATGATTTAACATTGTAACAGATCTTGATGAATGAGTAGAATAGTTTTTACTAAAATAAATTTTCAATGGATGTAGAATTCTGGATTGACATTTGCTTTCAACACTTAATGTTGTTATTTATTTTTTTGCATAGATTCTGAAGGAAAAAAGCAGGATATAATTCTTACCTTTGTTCATTTTTATATAATGTAATATTTTCCTCTAGATACCTCTGAGATTGTCTCTTTGTGTTTTGTTTACAGGAGTTTGAATATGATATGCTTGAGTGTTTTGTTTTTATTTTGTTTTGGAACTTATCCTGCTTTCTGTTGTCAGATTTTAGAATCATTGTTTTGCTCCCTGGTGTCTCTGGTATTAATTATGGAAACTTCTTATTTCATATTTACGAAAATATTTTTGATGCCCTGTACTTTTCTCTCTTCTTTTAAATTCAAGTTATTTATGTGTTAGAGTGCTTAATATTGTCACTGAACTTTTTGATATTCTGTTGCACTTTTTCTCTCAATAGTAAATCTCTCTGCTTTATGTTACATTTGGATAATTTTTAGACTTATCTCCGAGTTCATATATTCATGGCAGTTGTGCCATGTCTGCTAAGCAATGGAAGGTATTATTCATTTCTCTTACTTTGTTTTATGTTTCTAGCAGTACCATTAGCTTTTATAATTTTTATCTCTCTGTACTTTATTATTTCTCTGATCTTAATTGTTGTCCACTTTTTATGATAGAACATTTAACATATTAATCAGTTATTTTAAATTCTCTCTCAGATTGTTCTGAAATCTGTGTCCTGTTTCAGTCTAGTTCTAGTGATTGTTTTGCCCTTTGTGAGTGTGTTGTCTTTTTTGTTTTGCTTTTTCTTGTGTGCTTTGAGTTTTTTGTTGAGCATAAGACATCTTGTCTAGGACTGTAGAAACTGAGGTAAATAAATGTTATTCCAGGAACCTATACTTTGTAGTATTTTGTTCTCTAGTTTATTTTTATTCCTTGTGAAGTGTTATAGTTCATGTGTTGGATCTTCTTGCCTATAGTTGATATTTGTCACTTTCTCTTAAATAATTTTATCTCATTCATTTTTTTAAATTTTATTTTTTACTTAACATTTCTCTTAAAGCATTGCATTATCTTTTTTCTAGTAACTCATTTGTTTTGCTTTATTACTTTATTATTCATTTCTAAAATAATTTTTAATTTTATAATTCTAAATCTAATCCTTGATATCTGTCACCTTATTTATGTTTTTCTAAAATTTGATTTCCTTTTTTCTTTCATTTTGTAGGGAAGGGGACTGTTTGCTTGTTATCTAGTTAATCAAATTTTTTTGTTTGCTCAACTTCATTTTTTTCCCTCATCTTCTGGATGATTAAAAACTATGCCATCAACATCTTTCCACATTTAATTCATGTACTGATATTTTGTGCTCAGAGATCAGAAGAATTAATATTGTTAAAATGTTCATACTTCCTAAACTGATCTGTAGATTCAATGGGATCCATATAAATTTCTGGCATTTTTCACAGAAATAGGAAAAACAATCCTAAAATTTGTGTGGAACCACAAATGAATCTCAATATAGCCAGAGCAATCCTGAGAAAGAACAAAGCTAGAGCTAGCACATGTCCTGATCTCAAACTATATTACAAAGCTATAATGATCATACTAGTGTCATACTGACATAAAAATAGACACATAAACCAATGGAACAGAATTGAGAGCCTAAATAAACCATCGCTTACATGGTCAACTAATATTTGACAAAGGAGTCAAGAACACTCAGTGGGGAAATTATGGTTTCTTCAATAAATGGCATTGTGAATAACTACAGGCAGCAAAATGAAACAGGACCCCTATCTTACACTGCACATGAAAATTAACTCTAAATAGATTAAATATGTAATGTAAAATCTGAAATTGTACAACTCCTAGAATAAAACACAGAGAAAAAGCTTTTTGGCATTGGCCTTGGCAACACATTTCTGACTATGACATCAAAGCATAAGCAACAAAAGCAAAAATCAGCAAGTGGGACTATATCAAACTAAAAACTTCTGCATAGCAAAAGAAACAATCATCAACAAAATTCCTACCTATGGAATGGGGAAAATTATTTGAGAAAACATCTATCTAATGAGGTGTTAATAACCAGAATATGGAAGAAACCCATACAACTCAGTTACAAAGAACAAACAGAAAAACACTCTGATTTAAAAATGAACAGAGGAGCTAACTAGATATTTTCCCAAAGAAAACATACAATGGCCAAGAGATACATGAAAATAACACTAATCATCAGGGAAATGCAAACCAAAACTACAATGAAATATCACCTCACACTTATTAGAATGGCTATTATAAAAAAGAGAAGAGACAAAAAGTGTTAGTGAGACTATGGAGAAAAGGAAACCCCTGTACACTGTTGGGGAAATGTAAGTAGGTACAGCCACTGTGGAAAACAGTATGGAAAAAAATAAAAATAGAACTAACATATGATTTAGAAATCCCACTGCTGGGCATATATAGAAAGGAAATAAAATCATTATCTTGATGAGAGACTTGCACTCCCACATTCATGGCAGCATTGTTTATCAGAGCCAAGATATAAAAACAACTGTGTCCATTGGCAGGTGAATGAATAAAGGAAATGTGGGATATACTTATATATATTCATATCTATATCTATATTTACCACATTGTGTATACATACACATTTATACAATGAAATTTAGAGTGGAATATTATTCAGTCATGATAAAGCAGGAAATACTGCCATTTGTGACATTTGCAACAACATGAATGGACCCTGAGGGCATTATGCAAAGTGAAATAAGTCAGCCAGAGAAAGAGAAATATTGCATGATCTCAATTACATGTAGACTCTAAAAAACAAACAAAAAACAACCAAAGCTGAACTCAGAGAAACAGAGGATAGAATGGTGGTTGCCAGGGGCTAAGGGAGAGGGAGAACTGAGATGTTGGTCAAAGGTTGCAAACTTCCAGTTATAAGATCCATAAGTTCTAGGAATTTAATGTATAGTATAATGACAATAGACAATAGTTAATGACACTCTATTATATACTTGAAAGTTATTAAGAGTAGATCTTAAAAGTTTTAAGCACACACAAAATTTAGGAAATTATGTATGGTAATGAAAGTGTTAACTAACTCTATTGTAATCATTTCGCAACATAAGAATGTATCAAAGCATCACATTGTACACCTTAAAGGTACACAATGTTATGTGTCAATTATATCACAATAAAGCTGGGGAGAGGGTAAAGTTTACATTTCTCTTCCACATTTTCATCATGGAATATATCCATCTCTCTTAAATAAACCACATTCTATACATAATTATAACTCTTTTTTACTTGTTCTCCATTTTTCATTTATCAAGGCTAAAGGAAATCAGACTTTAATTTTCAAGGAAACATTGTATTTAAAGAAAAATAAGCCTTTATTCATCATGTGTTGTAATTTATCTCTGTCATTGCAAAAAATTATACCTTTCAATACCTTACAAAAAAGTTATGGAGAAATTAGAAATTGCAAAAGGAAGCTAACAAATTGCAGATGAAATTAAAAATTGCAATATTTTTATGTGACTACAAAAAATCTAATTTTGTTGCATTTTCTTCTATTTTTCTAAGAAATTAAGTTAATTTAATTAGGAAAAATGTGTAATTAAATACTCATATTGCCTCATAAACAGGACTTGATAGGATTATTTCCCCAGCAGCAAGAATGTGATAACATTAATACAATTCAATAGTTGATTATTGCTATCTCCACTTTAATTTTAATGGTACAGATCTTTGCTTTAAATTTAATTTGTATCAATTTTTCCATTTTTTACTCATTAAGAGTGTGTTTCTGCTCTTGGGTTCTGTTTTTCTAAGTTTACTTTCTTAAAAATAGTCCATTTAACAAACACAGTAAGTTTATGAAATCTTTGAACATAAACAATAATGAAAATATTAAAATTGCTGAAAAGACTGTGTTCAGTTTAGAATCAAGTAAGACTTCCATACTTTGAACAAAATACCTCTTTGGAATAACTACACTATTATTATAAATGTCTTCACCTTGTAACATTTTGTTTTTATATCTAGGTATTAAATAGCCCACTAGTGTCTCTGTTGCATGAATATGTAAGAACAGCATAAACACTCCCATAAAACAACAACAACGGCTGGGTTTCCAGTTTGTTTCAAATAAACTTTGAAAACAGATAGTCATATATCTATGCTTAGTGACTTTTATTTTGAAACCATTCTATTGATCAGTTTTTTGTACATTTTAACTTGGAAAAGATTCTTTTCAGTAGTTTGGAGTCACTCAGTAAAAAATAATCAACCTTGATTAACTGAATGATAATGGCAGTCTTGGAGACATCCTGCTTTGTGACTACAAGGTGAATTTGTAATTAATGAGGACAAATTTTAATAGTCATCACCAAGATAAGCAGTGCATACTGAAGTGCAGAGGCCCAGACACCAATTGTAGATTTCCCTAAGCTTCTCTACTCTGATCTCACTACTTCTCTCCTTTGAGGTTCCCTATCAAGGTCTTGTCAGTCTCCCATTCTGTTCATCACTCTAAGTTTTCTAAAAGTTTATTTAAGTTCTCTATTGTTGGTACCAAATTGAGATGTCTTCAAGACTGGATTTGAGTCCCTATTAATCTCTATTTATCTTCATTTGCATTAGGCAAAGAAACTTACCTTCAAAATATTGACTGAAAACATAATTTAAATAATTGAGAAATGTTTGATTGGATATATGATATTTGCCATACATTTGCTTCTGAAATTTAATAGATTTAAAAACAAGGGTAAGAATACAGTATTCAACTGAAAGATAATAGTGATAAATCAACATTTACTTACCATCTGTTACTATGCTTGTCGCTATAAGTGATTCAAAATATAACATTTAATCCTTCCTCAAAATACTAATTTTCTAGGCAGGAAGATAATATATACCCATACAAGGTCAGCTGATATAATAATGTTACTAGTTTATACATAATAAATATCTAACTGACATGTGACTTTAAGTGTTACAGAGTTTTGAGTAAAGAAGAGTCTACTAGACTTTTAAAAATTTTAAGTCATTGTTATTAAGACATATTTTTCGATTGTCAACATAACCATTTACAGAGGAATAGAAAGAACTTCTAAATTCTCAGCTTTCAAAGTTTGTTTTGTATTTTATTTTCTACAAAATGCCTAAGAAAATGTCTTTCAATAGTATTGAAAACTTCTAGAAATGTAAGTGATGAATAATCAAAACAAAGCTTTTAAAACAAGAATAAAGATAGACAACATAGAAGTTGCCATTTCTAATTGTTCTTCCACTCCAAGTTTGGTGCTAGAAAAAAATATGCTTGCAAGGACTATTTTTATTAGTGTCAATGTTATTATTTAAATAAGATGTTAGGGAATAATAAATCAATCTGTTATGTTTCCTTATTTTCATATATCAGAAATAACTTCATAATGGTGTAGTGATTTAGAGCACTAATTATGCAGCTAGACTGCTGAGTTCAAAATTGAGCTTTACTATGTACTACCTGTGTCACTTTGGGTGAATCATTTAACCTCTCTGCGTCATGGTTTCCTCATCTTTAATAATAGTGTCTATCTCTAGGGTTGTTGAGAAATTTAATGAGTTAATATATGAAAGTGCTTGGAAGATTGTGTGACTGACAATAAATGTTTTTTAGTTTGGGTTAAAAAGTTAAACTGATTACTGATTTTTTTCCTACTAATATAGCTGAAACATTTTTAGTGCTAAATATATAGCAATTATATAGAAAAGTATTTCTTTAGAAAATGCCATATTAATTCACACTTATTTGGCATTTACTAGTCTTACTAGGAATTATATCATGAAGTTATTTTAATTTCACTGAAGTATGTAGTAAACATACTATGTCTAGTATTTATTCCCGACTGTTGGTCATTTAAGGTATTTCAAATTTTACAATATTATAAGTAGTGTTTCAATAAAGAAGCATTTATATTTAAACATTTCTAAATAGTCCCTAGTATTTCCTTTTCCAAAATTCATAGAGAATTGCTGAGAGAGGACCATTTTATAATTCATATAGGTTTTCGAATCTTTTACAGACCATGTATCATATCTTTTCTTTCTTCCTTCCTTTCCTTCTCCTTCTTCTCCACACCCTCCCCATCCTCCTCCTACTTCTTTTCCTCCTTCCTCTCTCTCTCTCTCTTTATGTTTTCCTCTCTCTTTCAAGAGGATGAATTACTTGTATAAAAATTGAACGCATGCCAGATTCTTACTAACTGGAGTATATTTAATCTAAATAGAATTCAGTTTTGTTCTTATGGTCAGCTTTTCTAGAGAGCAACTTTTATATGAAACTAAAATCATCATTAGATTAGACAGCTATTATATGGCTACTGGTCTGAAAAGTAAAACAACTAGAATAGAAAAGTCTTCATTATTTAGCGAAGAGGAGAAACTATTTCTCACAATAATATTTCAGAGGTAATGAAAAGTAAACCAAGAACTCTTGAATGCTAAAGAGATGCCAAAAATCAAAAGTGATTCCTCTGGGCAATATATCACACATAGTAGATTGTCTCACAAAAGTCACAAAAGAAAAAAATGAATGTAAATTCCATATGGGATTCAGAAAATTATCTCAAGATTTGTATATACATTATCATACACCAATTAAAGAATCACCAGAACCCGACATGTTTTTCAAAATATCATAATAAAATTATGATTGAACATGCTGTTCAGATGCTTAAAATATTTTTAAAGGACAGAGTTTACCTTTAATACATATAACAAAGGTAGTATGTATAACAAGTGTAGTGTAACAAAGTGGACAATAATAAGGTCATATATCAAATTAAAAATAATAGGTAGACTATTTTACCCAGAGTGAAATACTCAAATGCATAGAAAATGATTCTCCGTTTGACAATTTCAGTGACAAAATGACACTAGGATATAATTTTCCAGGAATTAAATAGAAAGTGAAGTGAAGTCTCATTATCTATAAAACCATACAGGTTATGACAGGCAGTGTAACAATTCAATAGTTGAGACTGTCTGTTAAAAAATATTTGAGAACCTGAAAGGGGAAAAATTCAAGAGATAATATCTGAACCCTAATGTGTCCATTTTCTTCACTTGGAAATTGAACAAAATGCCTAGAATGATATGCTCACAATTTGAATTATATTTATTTTGAGGAATTGTAGGTACCATATAATGTATCTTAAGTAGACTATGATTTTAAAAAATAGCAAAATGAATAAAAGTCTGAGTTAAGAAAATGAGCTATAAAAAGTGATGATTAAATAGGACAATTTACCAGCATCATAAATATGAGTGAAAAAATATACAAAAATAAGATCCATCAATAAATTTCTCCCCCAAGGAAAACTAACTTTTAATTAATGAACAGGAGAGTGTATCTTTGTTTAAATCATTTTCAATCTCACAACCTCAGGGATATGCTGGGAGAATGTTTCTGTATAGATTTGGGAGAATGTTTTTGCATGGAATTTTCCAGCTTCTTTACCCTATTTCTGAACTAGAGAGTAATAGTGGGTGTATATACATGTGTATATGTGTATTTTAATCTAGATTCCTCTAGGAAAAGAATGGTACTAAGTCTGAAATGAAAGTTCTGTCAAGCAGAGCAAAATTATTAACAAAAAATAATACACAAAGAAAAAAATAGGAAAATCATTTATAAAAATTTCAAAACAGCTTTATTTGGAAATATAAACAGACTCAGAGTTGCAAGAATTATAGAATATTTTCAGAGCCCTATTAAAGGCATAAGACCATGTACTTACTACAGTAAATGTCAGCTTACTTTTCAAATTAAACTAATATTTAAGAGTGGTAGCTGAAAGCAGGCCATGGAGACTTAAATTATATGGCCTTATGGTAAATAATAAATTCAATACATCTGATTATTTGTAAAGCTTTCTGAGATTTATAGGTTTTATGAAACAGCTAGTTACATCAAATTGACAGAAGAATCTGTTCATGTAAAAATACTTAAATACATTTAGTTTTCAATGTTATATAATTTTTTACTTGGAAAAAGAAGTCTCTGCATTAGAATTTTAAGTATTTGAATTAAATCACCATTAACAATTGAGTTTTTCCCCCTAAGTTGTTCAAAAATGCACTGGGGGGAAAATACCATATAATATACGTGGGTGAGAGATAAAAGATTTTGTATTAGTTTCCAACTTAAGAAACATTGCCTCATTAGCAAACTTTAGCAGCATAGAAATTCACAAATATAAAGCTGAATAATCAGCTTGAATGTCTGGTGGTTGCATTCAGGACTCTCCTTTATTATCCAAATAAAGGAAGATGAAAACACTGTTGGGGGGAAGATGAAATGAGTTCACTTCTGTAAAGTTGAAGTATTCCCAACATGTAGTAAACACCAATAAGTGTTTGCTTTTATAATTAATGTTTTATGTATTATAATACTACAGAGATTTCAGAAAAAATGTTTAGAGCATGGATTCCTAGAGTTAACAATAGTGTTCTCTAATAAGTCTAGTAATTGGTAAGTTAATCAAATTAAACTGATCTCTTTACTCCAAACTTCCATAGAATATATGGGAAAAATTTTAATTCAGGTACACATTTATTATTTTACATCTGAAAATCTGTTGACATATAACACAGCCTACATTCCATGTTGCACAGAGTAAATCCTTGACTATCCAAGAGCTGGTTATTAATCTCTGCAATATTAATCAAAATCTTTGAAACACATGTTTACCTAGGGACTCTATGTTCGTTAGCATTGCAAAGGAAAGAATGTAAGTTATAACTCTGCTATAAACACTTTTATTCTCAACCATGTAAACTAGTGACTATATATAATTTGTTATTTTTAATTTAAAAGGAAATGAATGATAAAAGCTCCTTTTTTTCAATTTGTGGAGCCTCAATTTACTTAAAGTCTAAACCAAACTTGAACCAACATAGCAACTCTTTTTCATGAATAATGGGAGATTTCAAAGGAATGACTCAGTTATAGATAAGGACAGTCTTTAAGTAAACTAGAGAATGAGCCAGACCTCGTTCTTGTCCTCAGGCAGGTGCATGGTAAATGATTCTGGTCAGAAGTTATCTCACTACAGCTTTCAGCTTTACAGTAAGTCATTCAAAGGATACACTCAGACCATCAAAATGATGTAATTAATTCAAAAATCCACTTTAATTTTCTAACTTGATTTCTTTGTCTATAGTCACTTTAATCAGAACAGGATTTTAAATCAATTTCAGAAAAATAGTAAGGAGGCCACTATCTCATTCTAAAATGTAAATCACTTCTATATAAAATCTACTGTATCCTATAATGTGAATATTCAATCGTGCTGTGTACAACAGGGGTGTACACAGCTCATTTGTTGCATCTTTACTTTTTTAACAGTCTCTTATCTTTACAATGAAGTATAATGTTAAATACAATTGGATCTTTTTCTAAGCAAGGAATAAGCCGATAAACTAGACTATTTTGAAAAAAATATTTAATTCAAAGTCTGGCTCACTCTCATCAATACCTGTCTGCAATTCAAAATTGTTTTAAAAGCAACATACGATTTTGTTGTCTGTATCAATAACTGAGCATTCATTTGGGATGTTGATAATCTCTTGTTTTTAAATTGCCAATATCTAATTAGGAAGATGCAAACGATTTTTGCTTTGTGTTGTGTTTGTTAATTTTTGTGGTATTACAAATACTAAATAGAATGTGGGAAACTCTTTCAATATTTGCTCTATTTTATTTCCTATTCATTCTTTGTGATTCTATTTTCAATAGTAGTCTTGCAAACATTTCTAAGTCTATAATCTCAAGTTTTAGAGGGAGAAATACAGTGACTATATCAAACTATAGGAGGAAAATTTGTATTAGTTTCATTCTCCATTTAAATACATTTAGTAATTAATTACCCAGAACATGGTAGGTATTAAACTCTGAGTCAATATGTGAAAGAATGATCAATGAAACAGAATTTTTTAATGTATTTGAACCACCTAGTGCTGTATTCTTTATTCACTTACATTTCCCATTATTCTCAGTTTATGTGTAAATTTTAAGTATATATTAAATCATCGATCTTCTTTTTTAACATTAGTCAGCATATGGGTTGTGCTGAGCCTAAAAGGTAAGTGTTCAATAGACTAAAAATAAAATTGTGTTGCATCATGATTTTCCTCATGGGAGTGTGGGCACATCAACAACTATACATCCAGATGCATCACTGTGTCAGCCAAATCACTTATTTTAAAAAAGAAATTCTTTGTCCTCACAAAAAATTAAAGGCTTTTTAAAGGCAATAGAAAGATGTAGATTTTTAACATTTTTTTTGTATTTTAACAGATGTTTTGGATTAGCAGATAAAGTAATTAAATTTGTGGGACACCTCTGTGCATTTCTCTTTTACAACTACCCTCTGAGGTAAATAAAAGCAACTTCAGTGCATGTTTCATGGCTCTGAGAAGGAGCATCTTATGTTCTTTAACTAAATAACTTAGATTCCATGATTACCATTACAACTAAGAGCTTGACAACGTGTTAAAGACTCTCTCCTTAATGTCCTTATACGTGATCTGAGAAAATATCAGCTCTCGTTTAACACACTCCTGTAGGCCTTTTCCATGTTTGAGAATTGCTGTCTCCCTATAGACTCATGGTGAGGACCACAGTTGGAACCTGCACACTGCTGAATGGTCTTGTTATATCTCCTTTGCCAGAGTTCTAGCCACCCGACATTTTCACTTTAAAAATTCCACTAAGTTTTCTGCAACCTCTAAATAACACAGTCTCTTTCCACTCAGACCACATAGAAAGAAACAACACATACAAATGTGCCGTGCTTTTTCCTAGTCTCGGTTGTGACACCAGATGGGTTTTCATGGTGGCCACAAAACTCCGTGTAGCCAGGAGAATTCTAAGGTTGAGCTTGGAAGTGAGGGCAGAGGGAAGTGCTGTCCTCTGAATCCATGATTTTGTCCTCCAGCCCATCTGTGGTCTCCAGGCCAGCTTGACCACTGAGATCTGTACATTATGAGGCATGAGGCCTCTCTTAATATTGGGCTGGCCAAAAAGTTCGTTCAGGCTTTTCCCTACGATGTAATCCGAGATTCCCATTGCATCTGCTGCTTCTTTCATCTATATTGGGAATTGCAGGAGAGGACAGGCGGTTGTTACCAACATAGTTACCAAATCATTATCAAATCCCTTTAAAAAATGCTCTAAAGGCCAAAAGTTAAGAGCTTCTGGTTACATAAACATGAGCATTTCAAAAAGGAAAATCTTGAATTGCCTTTATTACCTTCAAATACCTAAATCTATTCTTGATTACATGCAATGGAATGAAATCGACCCTAGAAGTTCATCACTGTTTAGAGCTTCTTCCTTTTGGTTTTTATTTTTACTTTTTCTATATTATTTTCTTGCTCATAGTTGGATGTGGAAAACATTTTACATGTGAGACTACTTGTAAGTAGCTTGACATGCTACTACTGACAAAATGTTATGCAGTCATTGTGTGACCAAGTCTTAGAAAGTCCTCTTGTGAGTAAATGTGTATGATAATGCGACCAAGAAATCCTAGAGATTCCCTGTTGGCAAAAATATAAATGATATGAGTTTCTTAAATAATAGACCTGATAAATGTGGATCTCTTTACCGCTTTCGCATGAATCTCAGAAAACAGATAACTCATCTGGAACTGTTTATTTCTAATTTAAAGAAGAAAACAAAAGCAAAGCCATTTTATTTCCCATTTTTAATGGCTCATTAGTGTCTAATTTGGAAGTCCCCTTCTACACCATATCAAAGAGAATGTACACTTGTTGCTCACTAAATTTTAGAGCCAGTATAATTTTCTTTCAAACAATTGCATAGAATTTTGGAAAGTTCTTTCTTTGTCCCTAAAGTATCATGGCAAAGGTGCTTAAAGTAAAAGTATAAAACATACTGGGGTCAAAACCATGGAGTCCCCAGGAAAGTGGGGACAGTGTGAGGAGCTGTACTTTCACCTTCTTGGGGATTCCATTTGAGGTCCAAAATGGCACTTGAATGTCTCAATAAGGCAAACGATTGTGAGGTTCTGCATATAAGAAAAGCTCTTTCATGACAACTACTGTTTCCACATCAAATACATCACTGCTCTGTTAGAAGGACCCTGTCTCAAATGCAGCACACAAAGTAGATCTCTGCTGTCAGTGTCAGGAAATTAGAAGCCTATCTGAGCACTGGTGGTTGTACATTTTAATCTTGGATCTGTCCACAATACATCTGAAACAAATTCGTCCAGGACATTTATGCTACTTCCATTACATATATTAGTGATTTTTAGTGTATTTCTTACTCATTTTGGAATATACTCTTTTGAAATACCATTTGATTATAAGTCCTAGAGCATAAGTGAATTTATCTATGTCAAGTCTAAAATTAGAGTATTTGCATATAATTTATATTTTATGATTTATTTCTAAATTATTAAGAATTGTGTTTTAAATTCATATATGTACACATATATGAATTTAAAATACAATTATATAAAATATATTATAGACAATATAATATATACTATATAATATTATAATATGTATTATAATATAATATATAATATATACATATATATCAGTAAACTGCTAGGGATATTTTGCCTCTGTGCACCTATTTTACTACTTACACTTTCCCTAAAGAGTTTATTAGACGATAACGGCATAACACAAAATTTAAAATATACATTTAAAAATACATGCACGATAAAACATGATAGACTTAATTCTTATTTAGTCAAAACTTTCAATGATCCCTTTTTAAACTACTAGTATTTCTTGCTCTTCATTTTACTCTCTTTGTTCTCTTCTTATTCTTTTTTTTTTTTTAACCATTTCTTCCTGCTTCAATTTTCTCTTTCCAACATAAAATATATTACAGAAAAATTTACTTTTGAAACCAGGTCTACTCTTTGTACCCTTTTATTCAAAAAATTTCATTCATTTTGATGGCTCTTGGTTTTTTGCTTCAAATGGATGCCCTTCTATCAACTTGAATCCATCTTTCCTCCAAAACATGCTATTTCTCTGGACTTTTAAATTTTCATTTTTGAAGTGATTATTTTCCCATCTTTCAACTTTAAATTTTTGTGACCATCCTGGACTCCTCGCTAGTTCTCATTTTTACCCTCATATTTCTACTTGCTAAGTTCTTTTCAATTCCCTGTGAAACTAGTCCAATGTAGGATCCTCATATCCTTGTACGTGGAGATCTTCAATATTCTTTTTTTTTTTTTTTGGTGGTACGCGGGCCTCTCACTGCCGCGACCTCTCCCGCGGCGGAGCACAGGCTCCGGACGCGCAGGCCCAGCGGTCATGGCTCACGGGCCCAGCCGCTCCGCAGCACGCGGGACCAGGACCGGGGCACGAGCCCACGCCCCCTGCACTGGCCGGCGGACTCTCAACCACTGCGCCACCAGGGAAGCCCTTCAATATTCTTCTAAATGCTTTCCTGCCCCTTTATTCAACCCTGCAGAGAAATTTCAGGAACATAGTATTGGAAGATGGCTTTGCACAGTTTCCTCAGCCCCCATACCAAAGCCTTCAAGAACAATTCAGCCAGTGCCTGGTACCCACTGTGCTTTGTGCTGGTTTGTTCAGTACTTGTATTCTCAGACCTCTGCACATTTTCCAAGTTCCTCAGGAATCCCTGTGACTTTTCAGTTCATCTGAAAGTTGATAATAGTTTTCTATAAGAGGTTAATTAAATGCCCATTTTTACATTTTTTTCTTCCTGTGTGCTCATGTTAACTTTCAAAATTTGCCAGACTTTAAATAAATATACATTTAAAATTGTATTATGTTTTAGCATGCCATTAAATACTGTCAACATTTTATTAAGACTTCCCTGACATTTAATACATGTTCCTATAAGCCGTTTTCCTAATATTTTCTACTTTTCTTTAACTAGCAATTTAATCCCGATCTGTACACGCTGACAGTGTCAGTGGGATCATATAATTTTTGCAATCTCTACGTTTAGCTATAGGCATACCCCATTTTACTGTACTTCACTTCATTGCACTTTGCAGATATTATGTTTTTTGCAAAATTGAAGGTTTGTGGCAACTTTGTCTCCAACAAGTCTGTTGGCCCTATTTTTTCAAGTGAGCATTTGCTCACTTCATGTCTCTGTGTCACATTTTGGTAATTCCTGCAATACTTCAAATTTTTTCATTATTATTGTATTTGTTATGGTAATCTGTGATCCGTGATCCTTGATGTTACTATATTGTAAACATTGTAATTGTTTTGGGGCACCACAAACTGTGCCCTTACAAGACAGAAAACTTACTCCTTAAATGTCGTGTGTGTTCTGACTGCTATCCCCCATCCCACCTCTCTCCCTCTCCTCTGGCCTCCCTATCCTCTGAGACACAATAATATTGAAATTAGGCCAATGAATAACGCCACAGTGGCCTCTTAAGTGTTCAAGTGGAAGGAAGAGCCTCATATCGCTCTTTTTAAATCAAAAGCTAGAAATGATTAAGCTTAGTGAGGAAAACACGCTGAAATCCAGGACAGGCTAAAAGCTGGGCCCCTTGTACCAAAGTTAGCCAAGTTGTAAATGCAAAGAAAAAGTTCTTGATGAAAATTAAAAGTACTGCTCCAGTGAATACATGAATGACAAGAAAATGAAACAGCTTTACTGCTGATATGGAGAAAGTTTTAGTGGTTTGGATAGAAGATCAAACCAGCAGAGCAAGACTCTAACTCTCTTCAATTCTATGAAGGCTGAGAAAGGTGAGGAAACCGCAGAAGAAGAATTTGAAGCTATCAGGTGTTGGTTCATGAAATTTAAGCAAAGAAGCCATGTCTGTAGCATAAAAGTGCAAGGTGAAGCAGCAAATGCGTAGAAACTGTATCAAGTTATCCAGAAGATCTAGCCGAGATAATTCATGTAGATGGCTGCACTAAACCAACAGTTATTCAATGTAGAAGAAACAACCTTATATTGGAAGAAGATGTCATCTAAAACTTTCATAGCTAGAGAGGGAAAGTCAATGCCTGGCTTCAAATCTTCAAAGGACAAGCTGAAAATAGGTAAATATGTGAATACTTCAATTTAGAAATTACTGAAAGTGTGTGAATGTTGCTGGCATTGTAGAATTTTAATAGAGAACTGTGGAATGTCTGCTTCTCTCTCCCAAAACACAATTTAAAAGCTTGATAAAATTGAAGAAAAAATATATTGTTTGGAGGCATTGGCAAGCAAAGATCAATAAAAGATCAACATTTCAAAGCGAAGCAAACAGTGGTTGTACCCACATTAGCCTTCTTTCCCCCACCTTGAGGCATTTGTCTATTCAATGCAGGGATAATTTAGGATGAGCAGAAAGTGGGTACTTTGAGTTGTTAACAATTGTATGGGTCTGAGGAGACAAATGTTGGAGTTTGAAGGTGCCAAGCTACTGGGAAGGGCTGAAGTATCTAGGGAAAGACAAGACAACAGGGAAGTGAGCCTCAAATTCCATGTAATTTACTCTTGATTCACTCTGTGGATGCAAAATATGAGACGACTAGAAAGCATACAAAAATAGCGGAAAGGAGTCTAAAGAGTTGAGAGGAGATTTGAGCAGTTACATAGCGCTAGGGAGGCAAAGACTTGAGTTCATTATAAATGCCAATGAAGTGACACTCTATGAAACACCCTAAGGCTTCAACTGAGAATACAGCAATTCCAAACTCTTGGAGTAACAGCACAGATAAACTAGACCAGCCTTAACGATGCGCGTATAATTTTTTTAATGCACAGTGTCTGGTATTCAACTAAACTTTTGTTTGTAAAAAAGAGGAAAGAAACACAGTATTAGAAGAAAACTGAATCACAAAGAGACATATGGAACACAGTTAAGAGTTCTAACATATATGTCCTTTAGGTTGAAAAAAGGATAAGAAAGAAGGTAATAGGAAGCAATATTTTTAAAAGTATTGGCTGATCACTTTCTAAAACTAATAGTAAGTTCAAGCAGAAAGCAAGATTAAAAACAGCCCACCACCACCACCAGAACAATAACAACAGCAAAAACAGTGTCCACTAAAGAAAAAATGCACAACCTAAAAGTTGTGAGTTATATTTTATATGGGGGACTTACCGAGAACCCCAGGAGACAGCTTCTCAGATAGCTTCCAGGAACTGTTCTGAAGAAGCAAGGGAGGAGCAAGGATATATAGGAGTTTTTGTTGGAAAAAAGAACATGTAGTGGAACATCAAAAGATTACTGCTCATCACACAAAACAGACAAGTTAAAGATTTCATCGCTTTTCTATGCATGGGAAGATGCAAGAATCTGGGCTCATTAAAATCATTACTTAGACATGCATCTTAACTATCTAGGGCTAGTATCCTGTTTTTCTCCGTCTTGAATTCCCCTCAGGGTGCTCCCCCAGGGGCTGCTGCAGTGGCTGCTGGCTTCACTTGGGCAACATACATTCATCATTTACTGGAATGGCAGGCAACATTCTTTGTTTATTGAAAAGGCAAGTGACATTTTTTTGTCTACAACATAAGCCTTAGAAAATGAGAGTTGAGTTTTGACAAAAAATGTGATATGAAAATATTTTGAAAAAGAGAAAAATTCAGATTGCTTATAGAGGATCATTGATCAGACAGAGTTTAGCTCTCAATAGGGATGATGGAATCTTTTTGATGACAGACAGTGGAGTAACTTTTTTTTTTTTTTTTTTGGCGGTACGCGGGCCTCTCACTGTTGTGGCCTCCCCTGTTGCGGAGCACAGGCTCCGGACGCGCAGGCTCAGCGGCCATGGCTCACGGGCCTAGCCGCTCCGCGGCATGTGGGATCTTCCCGGACCGGGGCACGAACTCGTGTCCCCTGCATCGGCAGGCGGACTCTCAACCACTGCGCCACCAGGGAAGCCCTGGAATAACATTTTTTAAGCACTGAATGATAATAACTGCTAGCCTATAATTTTATATCCAGTGAACATATGTTTTTCAAAATATTAATTCAAAATTAACATGTATTCATAGATTTAAATATGAGATTCAGTGGTCTACAGAGCCATAATAAGGAAATACTACAGATAGTTAAGTTGAAAATACATTATCATGGATGGAATCATGAAAACAAGAAAATATAAAATATTACAATGGTAAATATGTGGATAAATGTAAATTAATATTAACTAGTAATGTAGTTGGAGACCAAATATATGTAGAATTATAATACATTAAAATAATGGCATAAATGCAAATCAAACCACAATGAGATGCCCCTTCACTGTCATTAGGATGTCTATTATCAAAAAAAGAAAGAAAGAAAGAAAAGCAAAAACAAAAATAGCAAGTATTGGTGAGTATATGGAGAAATTGGAACACTTGTGCATCACTGGTGATAATGCAGAATGGTTCAACTGCTATGAAAAACAGTACTTCAATTAAAAAAATTAAACATAGAAGTACCATGGGATCCAGCAATTCCACTTGTGGGTATATACCCAAAAGAATCAAAAGCAGGGACTTGAATAGACATTTGTTCATCAACATTCATGGCAGCATTATTCACAATAGCTAAAAGATGGAAAGAACCAAAGTGTCCATTGACAGGTGAATGGATAAACAAATGTGGTCTATACATACAATGGAATATTATTCAGCCTTAAAAAGTGAAATTCTGATACATGCTACAACATGGATGAACCTTGAAGACATTATGCTAAGTGAAATAAGCCAGTCAAAGCAGGAAAATATTGTATGGTTCCACATATAGGAAGTGCCTAGAGTAGTCAAATTCATAGAGATAGAAAGTAGGTTACAGGCTACCAGGGACTGTGGAATTCAGAGAATGCGGAGTTATTGTTTAATGGATACAGAGTTTCTGTTTGGGATGGTTAACAAGTTCTGGATATAGATGGTGGTGATGATTGCACATTAATGTGACTTAATACTAATGAACTGTACACTTAAAATGGTTAAAATGGTAAATTTTATATTATGTATAGTTTACCACAATTAAAAAATAAAACACAGCACAAAAGAAAGGACCTGTGCAATTGGGGTTAAACTGCTCTAAGTTCCCCTCTTCAACTAATAAATGTTAAAATGTTACGCTAAGAAAGGTACTAAAAAGTCAAAGATGTGTTTAAGTTCAGGATAAACACAAAAATAATAATAAAAATATTTACCCATCAAGATAGTAGAAGTTGAATTTGACTATTAAAAAGGAAATAAGTGTGTGAACAAAATAAGCCATTAATGAAAAAAAGAATAAGAAAGGAAAATCAAACAAATGAAACAACTAGAAAGTAGAATGGTGGTTTATTAAACTCAGATATAATATTTAGATTATACATAAATGGAATAATGTAATATTCTAAGTAAAAGACAAAATTATCAGACTGAATATATGAATAAAAGAAAAACAGATCATATACACATACTGATATCAAAGAGATAAAAAAAGATATAGTTTTGCAAACACTAACAAGAGGATAAAGGTGTAATTTTCTAACATCAGAAAACATAGAGGCTAAGATAAGATATATTAAGAGATCTAGACCGGGATATTTTACAGTAATAACAAATCTAAGTGTAGGGATATAGGAGGACCCTGTTCATGCTGCCCTTTCTGTGGAAACCAGGAGGCCTACTGATAAAACCTCAGGGTTCAAACCATGGAAGCGATCATATCTGGACCGTGCTGAACCCCGTTGCCCAACAGGACCAGACATCACACGGTGCCCAACAGCAATGAACCAAGGCCTCCATGGGAAACAGGTGTGTGGACCACTGCAAGGTAGCCTGGCAGTCTGGTGCACCAGACCTTAATATTGGAGGAGAGAAACGACAGAACAACTTACCACATCTAGCCCATGACCTTATGGGACAACTTATTGGACATTTACGGAAGGCCTGTTCATATAATATAGAAAAAAGTCCTGTCAAATTCCCTCCACTCTCCAACCTTTTAAAAGGAAACTTGTTACAGCTACACCTTCTGACATATGACAAGGTAGAGTTACAAATCACAGGTACGGCCTGGTACAGAAATGTCTTTTTTTTTTTTCCACACCACACAGTTAGCGGGATGGGATCTTAGTTCCCCGACCTGGCATTGAACCCCGGGCCCCATGCAGTGGAAGCACAGATTCCTAACCACTGGACCACCAGAGAATTCCCAAGAAATATCTTCTTTTGGAAATGGAGTTGTTGGGCCATCTCTAGAACTGAATCTGGAACTACACATCCACAGGGGTTCATAGATTATAGGAGATGGGGCAGAAGGTACTAGGAGGGAGAGAGCTCTATGCCAGACTGGTAATATTTAGAAGACACTTCATGTTTAACCCTTGTTTGTGTGTGCATCTTTTTTTCTTTTTTTGCGGTACGCTGGCCTCTCACTGTTGTGGCCTCTCCCATTGAGGAGCACAGGGTCCGGACGCTCAGGCTCAGTGGACACGGCTTACGGGCCCAGCCGCTCCGTAGCATGTGGGATCTTCCCGGACCGGGGCACGAACCCATGTCCCCTGCATCGGCAGGCAGACTCTCAACGACTGAGCCACCAGGGAAGCCCTGTGTGTGCATTTTAATCCTTGTTTCTGTGTATATTGACAATGCAATGTCCTAATGTCCAAAGCATTTTAGAAAGACAGATAATAAAACAACCTCTTTATAAATGTTATTTTGTTAGTTTGTTAGGAAGAATTGCCTTCAGAGAGCGACCTTTGTTAATTCTCCTCTTGGAGCTGGACTTGTTTGTGTACTAGTCATTGGAACGGTAAAGGAAGAAGAGGTGAAAGGGTGGAGGACAGGATGTCCCATGTGCACTTTTTGGTAAAGTGCATGTATTTATTGTGGACAGAGTTAATCCTTCGTTTTGTAACATCTAAGCTTTTAAAATATCTTGAGTTTACAATGTATGATAAAATGTAGAGCTAGTAAATAAACAAACCTGAAATATCCCTTTTGTTATAGTTCATAGAAAAAAAAATCTTGGATAAGGAATATTTGGACCACCTTTGAGCAGTATACATTAGGAATTGTTCACTGGGTTGGCAGCAGTGTGACAGAAAGAAGCACAAGGGAAGTGAGACACTCAGACGTATTCATACTTACTTTCTGATTTTAATCATTGTTGTACGTGTGTATTTCTTGGCTGAATTATATAAATATATTACTAAATAATTCAATTGAAACCTACTTTTGCTACTATTTTAATAATATATTTGATAATTCTCTCGGAGGCATTATACTTACTATATTCTAGTTCTTTATGTGTCATTTGAAATTGAGCACTAAAGGAATGCAGTAATTTGTTGTAACTCAACCAATATCTTTGTCCAGATGTCTAATACCATACCATGAATTTTTTGCCCCAATAAAAGGCAGGATTATATTTTTGCCCTGAGTAAATTTGTATAGTATATTCTTAGTTATCAAAATACTCATTGCTTTCAGAGCTTAAATAAATATTTTTGATGTGTGGTAAAGCATAATATACTGTACCATCTCAACCACATAAAAATGTATGCTCAATTGTGTGTTTATACACACAAGGGCTAAGCCAGATGCTTCAGTTCTTAAACTACAAATAGCTTATGATTACAAATTATTTTTCTTTTTTTTTTTTTAAAACGCCCATATTGACTTTTTAAAGCTTGGGGTAATGTTATAGAAAAGAAAAAGTTCATCAAGAGTCTATAACATTTCTGAACTTATACATATCCAGTAATATAATGTCAACATGCATAGAGTGGAAATATGGAAAATAAATAGACAAATCCCTAAAAATATTGGAAGGTTGAGGATCTCTTTCTGAGTAAATGAGAGATAGTAGACAAAAACAGCCAATAGAAAATGGATGGATAGACTGAGTAAAGATCACTTTTCTCAGTGTGCGTGAGCATCATCTGCTGAGGTGCTGAACAGAACAAAATGGCAGAGGAAGGGCAAATTTTCTCTCTCTACTTGAGCTGAGACATCCATCTCCTACCCTCAGACATTGGCACTTCTGGGTCCTGGGCCTTTTGTCTTTTCTGTGTAGTCCCATGTTTAGACCTTTGTGGTTTGTAAAGGATTCTGCTAAGTCAGGTAGGCTCTGACCTATAAAGTCACCTGTTACTATTCAAACCTTATATAAAGGGTCTTCAGCCTTAGGTTATACCACATTTAGACACTGGCCAGAGGACAGCTGCCTGTGGCAGTTTGATCATAGCAAGAGGCTTTCGGTAAATGCAGTGCTCCAGGCATTAGTTATTAGGAGCCGAATACATCAATTTCGAAGCTACCTGCCATCTCCAACCTCGTCTTTTATATTTAGAACACTTCCCCTCCACTGGCAGACAATGTAGGAATGTAATGAGGGCAGTAGATGCTTTGATATCTGGGAAAGAAAGGTAACATGGAAATAACCGGTTTGAGGTTGGAGGTCAAGAAGAAGAGAATGATGAAATAGAGAGATGAGTGGAAAAGTAAAGGATAAAAAAATAAGATACCTAATATTAAAAATCTTATGAGTATCATCTAATATCCTTTCTTTAAGGCAGCCATGCTAACCTCCAAATGACTTCAGAGGAAAATGTGAGCCAAATAATTTATTGACAAACATAGTTTGAAATAAGGACACAAGCAGAACAATAGCACCTCTATGCATTTGGTAAACACGGGCTTTATATTTTTCAAATGTACTTTTCTTGGAAACAAACTGCATCAAGGTCTTCATGTTGATTTTAATGACGACTTTTCATTTCCCATAAACCTGTCTGGATCACTCTATAGTGTAATATTTTGTGCCATTCTTAACATGTCACTGGTGATGATTACCTTCTTAATCTTCATTTCTCCTCTCAAAACTAATTAGACTTATAGTTAAAAGTAGTGAGAGGGCAGTAACTTTTATAAAATATCTGGTATTATTTTTGTAGTAATGAGTGTTAGTTTGACCCAGTGGGAAAACTTTGAGGCAGGTGTACCTTGCAGCCAATGTTTCAAATTCTGAACGTTTATTTTACTCCTTGGGTGTTTATTGAAATAAAAACCTATATATTTGGTTGGTACCTTTGAATCCTTAAATTATGATATTTTAAAACATATGATTCGATCATAATGTTGAGAATCATCTTTCTGTCCTTTATAAGAATTACCATTTGATTGGAATTGCACTCAGGATTGAAACGTACATTGTGACACAATTTAAACCAATAGACAAAAAAATGGAGGTTTTTCAATTTTACTTTGATTTCATGATTATCTGTTTGTATCTTATGACAATGCACTGTAGGTTGTACAGTGGAGAACTGATGTGAAAAGTCAAACTGATAGCATTGCTTCTGTGAGAATGAAACTCATATAGATGTATTGCAGTCCTTGCAGTTACAACCAATTTAAGAAAGGTGTTTGAGAAGAGTCTTTTAGGGAAAAAAAAAACATCAGTACCATCTTTACTGGGAGCCTGAGCACCACTAGTAAGTGACTAAGTCACAGCATTGAGAAGTCTTAGAGCAATTAACCTTACCAAATATTACGTATGTGACCACTATTTGTCGTTGTTGCTACTGTCTCAATAAGAGCACATCTTAAATCTCTGGGGTAATTATGGTAATAATAATAACTTTTAAATAACATTTAATATCTTCCAGTCACTACTATAAGTGGTTAACATTCTTTAACTGATTTAAACTTTAAAAATTCCTATCCTGTAAACAAAACTGTTGAGATGTAAAGAAGTTCAGAAATTTATCCAAAGTCACGTTGCCTATGACATTTTGTATCCTGGTTTTGAGACCAGATAGTGTTGGTCTAATTTCTCATTTACCTCTAAATGTGGGTCCACAGTCAGAATGGATTGTCACTTTTTTTCTACATAAAACATTTTTAACATTTGTTCTTGTTTACTGGGTTTCTCATATTTTTGTCAGTTTTAACTTTATCTGGTCCATATATTTCAAGCCATCAGCTGAGAAATTATGAGCCAATATTTTAAATTTGTAAATATATGATTATTTTAGCATGAAGATACAGGAGAAAAATCTTAATGGTGTCCAGCAGATATCATCATACCCAAGTTTAGCAGACTCAGAAAAAGTGCAGAGGAAATTCTAGATATGTGGTGACTGTTTGCAGTGAATCCCACTTATTATATTCTTAGTGTTGGCAAAGAATTTGTAAAAGCCTTGATTTTGTACCACACGGAAGGTACACAGGGATATTAGATGCCACCATTTGGGTGGAGTTGAAGCATAAATAAAAATTAATATTAGAGAGAAGCCTTGGATGGACCTAGAGATTATCATACTAAGTGAAGTAAGCCAAAGACAAATATTATGTGATATCACTTATATATGGAATCTAAAAAAATGATACAAATGAAATTATTTACAAAACCAATATAGACTCACAGACATAGAGAACAAACTTACAGTTTCCAAAGGGGAAAGTGGGGGAAGGGATAAATTGGGAGTTTGGGATTAACAGATACACACTACTATATATAAAAGAGATAACCAATAAGGATCTACTGTATAGCGCAGGGAACTCTACTCAATATTCTTGTAATAACTTATAAAGTAGAGAACGTAAAAAAAGAATATATATATTAATGTATAGATGTATAGTGAATCATTTTGCTGTATCTTTTTTTAATTTTTAATTTAATTTTTAAAAATTTATTTATATATATATATTTATTTATTTTTGGTTGCATTGCGTCTTTGCTGCTGTGTGCAGCCTTTCCCTAGTTGCTTCAAGTGGTGGCTACTCTTCGTTGCAGGGCACTGGCTTCTCATTGTTGTGGCTTCTCTTGATGCTGGGCAAGGGCTCTAGGTGCACCAGCTTCAGTACTTGTGACTCGCGGGCTCTAGAGTGCAGGCTCAGTAGTTGTGCCGCACGGGCTTAGTTGCTCCTTGGCATGTGGGATCTTCCCAGATCAGGGCTCAAACCCGTGTCCCCTGCATTGGCAGGCGGATTCTTAACCACTGCACAACCAGGGAAGTCCCCACTTTGCTGTATCTTGAAACTAACACAACTTTGCTGTATCTGACACTAACACAACATTGTAAATCAACTATATTCAATAAAAATTAAAACAAAACAAAACAAACAGAAAATCCTTTGTATGCATTATAAATTCAGCAGGTGTATGAAAACCTGATCCTCACAAATGAAGGAAAAACTGTTTCATTAAGCAGATACCAAATGTGTTCTTTCAAAAAGCATAATTTGGACTTTGTATCCTGTTCTGCCCAGTAAGGAAAAACGAGAGATACATTATCCTGAACCACATAGAACTGTTAGGCTCTCAGCTATTTGCCTCAGTCACCGATGGGTTTGGAGTGAATTAAATACCTTCTAGAATGTGGATCTCTCCTACCTGGGCTTTTTCCAACTTTTTATGATTAATAAGGCTCAGGAACCATGATAATGGAATGGACAGGACAGTTAATGTAACATCAACAAGCTAGATAGGAAGCTAGGACCCAGATAACACCACCATGCTGACACTGCATGTTAATTTATTGCTAAAAATATCTTCTTTTTTTGACACATCCAGGATATTATGAGATATCATCTGTCCTATACAGATGGCCTCTAGGCATACTGAGAAGAAAAATGTGTACATATGTATATACGAGAGATCTTTTTACCTAGGAATTTGGTAAAAGTTTTCAAGAATGACAGTATAGTGAAGAACTGATTTAATTTTTGTTCAGATAATAATGATAACATATGTTAAACAGCAGAAAAGTATAGGGAATAATATTTTTAAAAATATCTCTATGATCACAGACTAAATATTATAGATTTTAACATGTTTCATGTTTGAATTAATGTTTTTAATGAAAAGTTTAGATTCAATAGACCATTGTTATCTTCCATTCTCTTTCCCTCCCAAGACGTAATCACAACCTTTAAATATATACTTATACTCTCAATCTCTCTTCTTATAATGCAATATATTTATTGATATCAATAATTTTTTCATTTAGTGGTAATTATTAAAAATATGAAAAGTGTAGTACATCTACAATGACACATCTAAATATAGTTTATTTATTGATTTACAATTGTTCTCTGTATTCCCATCTACTTTATTTGTTGTTGTATTTCTTTTCCTATTGTCATATATGTTTTAATATCCCTCCCTTTGAAGATTATGTATGTGGGTTCTTTATTTTTCTCTATTAAAACAGATCTGCAGATCTGTTTTACATTGTAAATGTAAACATTCAACAGTTATTTTTTCTAGTGATATGGCTCTGGAACTGAAATTGTTGGTCTTGGAAGACACACATCTTCTGTTGTACTGGATGGTGTGATAGTAATATTCAAAGTGGTTGTAATTGATGACATGTTTAACAGTGAGTCAATATCATTTCCTTTTTCATAGTCAGACAAAGCAAATGAAAATAAAAACAACTAATTTAAATTTTAAAACTTGAGTCAACGGAAGTTGCGAAAATATGTTCTATATTTTCTTTTGTTCTCTTACAAGTGAGAGTGAACATTTTTTCCTATGTTTATTGTAGTATTAAGGTTCCCTTTCCTTTGAATTAACTGCCCATTTCTCTTTTCTTTTATTGAGTTGCCTAAATTTACTTATGGGTTTAAAGTTGTTTATATATCTTGGATACCAATCCTTGTTCCTTAAAAGCTTTCAAATATATTTTTACACACAATCACTTACCTTTTAACCCTGAATAGTGTTGTTTTGTAATATACAATTTTGTTTTTTGTTTTTCTAATTTTCATTGGAGTATAGTAGCTTTACAGTGTTGTGTTAGTTTCTACTGTACAGCAAAGTGGATCGGCTATACGTATACATATATACCCTCTTTTTTGGATTTCCTTCCCATTTAGGTCACCACAGAGCATTGAGTAGAGTTCCTTGTGCTATACAGTAGATTGTCATTAGTTATCTATTTTATACATAGTATCAATAGTGTATATATGTTGATCTCAATCTCCCAATTCATCCCATGCCCCCCTTTCCCCTTGGTATCCATACATTTTTTCTCTAAGTCTGTGCCTCTATTTGTAAATAAGATCTAAAAAAATTGGTATAGATGATCTTTAGATGATCTTAAATACACAATTTTAAAAAGCATTTGTTTGATACAAATCTATTATGGTTTTTTTTTTTGCGGTACGCGGGCATTTCACTGTTGTAGCCTCTCCCGTTGTGGAGCACAGGCTCCAGACGCGTAGGCTCAGCGGCCATGGCTCACGGGCCCAGCTGCTCCGTGGCATGTGGGATCTTCCCAGACCGGGGCACGAACCCGTGTCCCTTGCATCGGCAGGTAGACTTTCAACCACTGCGCCACCAGGGAAGCCCTCTTGTGATTTTTAATTTTAGTGATTTGGGTTGTTTGTGTTATTATTCTACTGCAATACAATAACTAGATTATCCTTTATTCATTCTAAAAAAAATGTTCTTTATATTTGTCTTTTTATCCATCTGGAATACATTTTTTTGTACATGGTGTGTAATAGAAATATAACTATATTATATGTGACTATATAACTACACACGCATTTCCAATATGGAGAGACTTTGGCTAGAACCATATATTAACTAGAGCATTATTTTCTCCACTGATTTTCGATACTTCTTCTGTCACATAGCAATGTTCATATAATCACATGCCTATAGCTTGGATCACCAGTTTATTCCAAGTTTCCTATGTCATCCTTGGGCTCAAGAAAAATTAAATGGGAAACAACAACAAACTTTAGTATATTAAATTATCCTTATAACAAAGTACAGTTCCATAAGTGAATCTTAAGGAATAGATTTTTCAAATAAATATGATAGACTAGGTTCCGTTGCTGAAAAAGTTGAAGAAACACTTCTAATTGATTAAATCAAGTCAAAAAAGCCAATTTAAATTATTGAAAAAGTATTAACATGAAACTGAAAATGAATCACTTTTTAGAAAAATGCTCTAACCCACTAATCAGCAAATTGTAGATTTATCTAAACAGTATAATTTCTGTGGATGAATTATGAAAATTCACGCATCTTAACTGGAGTACAATTTCGTATAGCCATGTTGAAGAGAAACTGGGTACTTGCAGTAAAATGGAAATCGGCATGTTTTACACCCTAGCATGTCCTCTTCTCGATAAATACCGAAGTGAAGGAGGTGCACGCAAATCCAAGTGGCGTGTGCAAGCATGCATATCCAACATTGCTCTCCTAGTGGAAAATTCAAAACATCTTAATTGCTTATCTATATCATATAATATTTTGTAACAATGTTATATAAAATGCCTTCCTCTCTGTTTTTTCCTCAAAAAGTTTTGCACAAAACTCCCAGTTTCCTCCCTGCCCCCCCCCAACCTGCTTCTTTCCCTGGGAAAAAGACCTCAGAGGCGGTGACTCCACGTTTATCAGAAATGACTTTCCTTCAATTTCTTTGTGCTTCCCCTCCAACTATGTCAGTGAATTTGCCTGCATTCTTACATACAGTATATAGAAAACATTTCTGAGAGTTTGTTTCAAAGATATGAATCACTACAAGAGAAAGCCAACGTGTATATTTATCAGAGATCCAATCCATGTTCTCTGATTTTGCCAGATAATTGTTTACTGTGGTCTTTATTTTTCAAGCTTGTTAGTCTTAAAATACACTAATGTTTTACATGCCCTTTACCAGTTTCCTGTCTTTATACACAATTAATATCATGGGGATATATTCCAAATGTACATCTCTAAATTCAGTTATATTTATCTATCCATTTTCAAGGACACTATTGAAGGTGGTTGTCATTATATCACCTAGGTGTCAACTGCAAATAGCAATCGTCCATGGTTTTCCCCAGCCAAAGGCAGTTGCTCTCCTCAATATGCCTTTATTTATTCTGTTTAGCAATATTCCTGTGTTCCTGTTTTTCTAGCATCGTTATCATTCCACGAGATCTTTCTTCCTCTTTACTGTCAGGATTGGGAGTGTAGCACAGAAGGTAAAATATAGTGAGAGATTTTGACAGTATTCTGGTACCCCCAACCCTTTCCAGTTAAATGGCATGAGTATACTTTCTGGCTCTCTTAGTGGTTGGGTTTGTCTGTGTATCCTGTTGTGTCTGATGAGCTGGGAGTGAAAACAAAATGTGTCACTTCTGGGCTGGTGGGTTTCATGCTGATTTAAGACATCTAGAGGGCTCTTTACCTCTGTCTCTGCTTTATAAGGATGTTTCAGTTTATTGGCTGATCCATCAGCATGCGTGTTGGAGGGAGATCAAGAACAAGATGGGAGGGCTTCCCTGGTGGCGCAGTGGTTGAGAGTCCACCTGCCAATGCAGGGGACACGGGTTCGTGCTCAGGTCTGCGAAGATCCCACGTGCTGCGGAGCGGCTGGGCCCGTGAGCCATGGCCGCTGAGCCTGCGCGTCTGGAGCCTGTGCTCCGCAACGGGAAAGACCACAGCAGTGAGAGAGCCGAGTACCGCAAAAAAAAAAAAAAAAAAAAAGAAAGAACAAGATGGAAGGTGAGCAAGCTCCCAAATTATCTTTGAAGGTTATGGTGTGAACAAGAAATAAACTTCTCTTGTTTTAAGCTACTTTATTTTTGAGGTTTTTTGTTACTGCAGCATAATTTAGCTTATCTATACTGACTGATACACAATGACTGTGCTTTTAGTTCACTATCTCTTGTTTTTAAGTTAGAATATACCTTATCAAAATCAACCAATGCCGTTGGATGTCTACAAAAATCAACTTCCAAACTTTCTATATCTTGAGGCAATTTTTGGTCAGGTTTTCTCTGATATCTTTCAAGCCTTGGACTTTAGTTTCATAACACTTTGGGACTTTGAGACAGATTGGAGTCTGTATGACCTATATGACCTAAATTCCCTCTCTGCAAGAGGAACATGTAAAAAGTTATAATTATCAATACATTACCACAAACACCAGGTTGGGCATGAAAATAAATATGGGAAATGAAATAAGAAGGAACATCTTGATATGGCTTTCAATGTCAAGTTTCCATCTTTAAGTGTTGCATATGTTTCTTTCTTCTTTTTTTTTTTTGGTGTTTCAATCTTCAAACCTATCTGGGTGAAATATTTTTATCAAACTATATCAAATTATAATTAGCTATTTATCCATAACTTCTCTGAATGATAGCTAAACCAGGAGTGCATTAATTCTTCAAAGGACTGAGTGTGGAGAACTGAGGAGCTCTGACAAAAGATAGGCAGGAAATGCCCATAAAAGAAAAACTTGAGAAAAACTCCCATCAGTACAGTATATTTAGAAGAGCAGGGTGCTATGTTTCAAAATTAAAGAAACAAAGTTATAGATTCATTAAATCTCTCTCTCTCTGGTCAGTGCACTCATTGCCTTAGACCCTCAGATTCAATCTGTTGATCCATTGTTAACTAAGCAGACCCCAAGACAATAGGACCAAATTGTTTCACTTCTTTATTATCAGAACCAATGTAGTCAATATACTTCTAGGGTCTTGATCACCACGGTAACTGAAATAATGATCTTAATCTTGGTACAGATCTATGACAGCAGTGTGAGAATATGGAGAGAGGGGTTAGAAAATTATCTTTATAGAGATACCTGGAAATTCCATGTTTTATTTTTCATCAACCACGAGTATATTTTCATTGAAATAATTAGTTTTGGTTATATTTTAGTAGCTACTAGAAGCACTGATTTATAGAAGAAAATAAAGAAAATCAAGTTATTGAGTTAAAAAAAAGTAGAGTTTTTTCATAATCCATCTCATAGGTTTTGACACCAGCCTAAATTCTATATGCTTCAAATACTGGTACAACATAACCAAATCGAGTCACTGAGTACATCCTACAGATTTAATACAGCTTTCTAGTCCTACTTTAAGATACGGAATCAGCTTATATAATATTGTACAGTTACTACACTTCAATTAAAAAATAACTTTATTTGCACACAAAAAAGTGGAGTTGGTTTTATTTTTAAGGTTTATTCCAATAAGTTTGCAGTATATATTAAAATAATACAAGTGATTTTACACATTCATATTAAATGGCTTAAGACCAAGTAACCCAATTCATTTATTATCTCTTCTTAGTGGTAATAATTACATTTGGGGGCAAACATTACATTTTCGGAACAAACTTTTTCTAAGAGAGTTTCTAAAATTATATTTTTCTATAATGAATACAAAAAAACATTTAATAGATTATGTAATATAAGGAATTCCATCCACACAGAAAATGTTTAGGTTTTTAAATTTTCTTTAAATAATTAGATGTAGATGTATATTGGTTCTTTATGAAAATAACTACTACACTTGCATTGGTTGGGATTTTAAATACTGAGTTTTTTAACCACATGATATGATTAATTTATTTAAACTCAAAGATAGAGTCATTTCTTTGGAAATAAAATAAAATACTTTAATGATAACCTGGAGTGAATCCTTTCTGCAGCGAATAACCTGAAATGTAGTAATCACAGTTTGATATTTCTGTTAACCTTCTCAAAAGGATGTGACAGGAGTTCAATAGAAAGAAAATATCTGTTCTTGGGCAGTTCTCTGTGAGTTAGGTGATGTAATGATCCCCAAAATTCTTGAAGAAAAGTAAATATCATGTCTGAGCAAAACCTTTTTTTTTTTTTTTTTTTTTGCGGTATGCGAGCCTCTCACTGCTGTGGCCTCTCCCATTGCGGAGCACAGGCTCCGGACGCGCAGGCTCAGCGGCCATGGCTCACAGGCCCAGCCGCTCCGCGGCATGTGGGATCTTCCCGGACCAGGGCACGAACCTGTGTCCCCTGCATCGGCAGGCAGACTCTCAACCACTGCGCCACCAGGGAAGCCCACAAAACCTATTTTTAAAGCCTTCCAAACAAAACCAATACATGTTCACAGTTACACCATGGAGACCTGTCAGGCTGTTTAATGAACAGCTAAAGAGGCTTTGTGTTTTGGTCAAAGGACAAGCATTCTTTTCTTTTAAGATTATGATATCATGTGCTGTGGATTTATTTTGTTTGGGGAGATTCTTATCATAAAAATAGTGTCACTGTTTTTTTTCTGGAGTCAATGTATTACAAGTCATAGGGACTCTAATAGAGAGAACTGAGGATACAAAAGGCCTGAAAAAATTACAGTAAGTCTAAAAACACATTCTAGAAATTAGGGTATCAAGGTATTGTCTAGAAAAGGATTAATGTTTATGGATGAAAGGGTCAGGATTTCAAGTATTAAAACAACTTCTAGACATAATAGTCACAACTTTGATTCCTCAAAGTTCTTTTTTTCTTGTTTTACTTGATGTTTTCCTCTTTTGAACACCCTGGATGACACCAGAGGCCTGGATGGGTGAGTGGAGAGTGGTGTTTCCCAGGAAGGCAGACAAAGGGCAGTGGGAGCCCACAGGGTGCGCTAAGAAGTTTCAGGTGTGTGGACGGGGTCAGTGCTGGTCCAGAGGGTGGGGCAGGGACAGGATGGGCTGGGATACCCTGAGCTTCAGGGGCTGCTCAGAGAAGGGCAGAATCTGACCCTAGGCTGGGCCTTGAGAAAGGCAGAAAAAGGGTAAAATTTGACTCTGACTTTTTTTCCGGAAGTGATCATCCTAGTAGCAATATCTAATTACCTTTGCTGTTGTGTGGTAACAAGACTAGGAGAAGGGAAGGAAATTAAGGCTAAGAAATTATTGCTAAGGTACAATGGCCAAGGAAGTATGATGGTATGGATTAGAGTAGTGGCAGTGGGAATGGAGAGAAGTGAATAGATAGATTCAGAATATATTCTTGAGTTAAAAATGGCATGATTTGCTCCTTACTTGGATGTGAAAGATTGAAGAATACAGAGGAATCAAATCCTATAGTTCAGGCTGGAAAACAGTTTAACAGCAACCACTAACGTTGAACCTATACATATGACCCAACAACTTTAAGTGTATACTCAAAAACTATGCATGTATAATACTCACCAAAACACTCATAATGGAAGTTTTATAACAATACTATACAAATGAGACCTAGATTGACTGAAAACCATGATAAATTGTGGAATACTCACACTTTGGAACCCTATACCACAAGAGAAAGAATACTGCAAAACATCATAAATAATTTTCAAAATATTAAGCAAAAAGCTTTATACCAAAAATCTATATGTGCTGTATGACCTCATTTTTATAAATAATACATACATAGTCACAATACTGGTGATTCTTGGAGAGATAGTGACTTAGTAATGGAAAGAGGGACAAAGCTGGGAAGTTTAGGGGTGCTAGTAACATTTTTCTTGGTTTCAGTGATATTACATGAGTCTGTTCCTTTTGTGAACACACAAAATGTGTGTTCATTATGTGTGTTTCATATTGTTTAAGAAAAGGTAAAAAAAAACAGAAAAATTAAAAGATAACAAAAGTAAGGTGGCTACTAAAGATGCACCACATCTTTATTGGCCTTTCCCTGGTCCCTCGAATGTTCACTGGAGAATGCAGGTTCTCAGCTGTAAATGACCTGGAAGAATTGAGAAATAGTAGAGTTACTGTGAGATCATTGTTCTTTTATTCTCCTGGAAGAATTAAAAGTATTACTTCATGAAAGTATGTGCTTCCATGTTAGGTATGGTTTACAAAGGTCAGACTCTCTTGATTCTAGAACGGACCACAAAATCAGCAAAGCTGTATAGTTGTCTTATGCGAGAAAAACAAAGCACCACGGTGTTCAAAAAATATACAACTCTTCTGAGATTTCCATAAAACACAGTTTCCACAAAGAATGAGAGAGAGAGGGAGAGGGAAAGGGAGAGAGAGAGAGGGGAAGAGGGGGAGAGAAAGAGAGAGAGGATAAATATATTAAAAGTGAGAAATGGAGTATAAGGGATAGTAACAAAAATAAAGTTCATTTTTAATGAGAATAGGTGCAGTATTAGTATAAATTTACTTTTTGAATTTCCTTAGCATTTTATTTTACTTTATTTTTAAAAATTTTATTGGAGTATATTTGATTTACAATGTTGTGTTATTTTCTGCTGTACAGCAAAATGAACCAGTTATATATATATATATATATATATATATATATATATATATATATATAATCTCCACTCTTTGTAAAATTCTTTTCCCATATAGGTCATTACAGAGTATTGAGAAGAGTTCCCTGTGCTATACAGTAGGTCCTTATTAGTTATCTATTTTATATATAGTAGTGTGTATATGTCAATCCCAATCTCCCAATTTATCCTTCCCCCCATCTTCTCCCCTGGTAACCATAAGTTTCTTTTCTACATCTGTGACTCTATTTCTGTCAACCATAAAAGAGACTGAAATAATGCCATTTGCAGTGACATGGAGGGACCTAGAGATTATCATACTGAGTGAAGTAAGTCAGATAGAGAAAAACAAATGTCATATGATATATCACTTATATGGGGAATCTAAAAAAATGGTACAAATGAACTTATTTACCATTTTATTTCATTTTGTTATTTATGTTGTGGTAAGAACACTTAACATGGGAACTAAACTCTTAACAAGCTTTTTAGTGTACAATATCATACCATTAACTATAGGCGGTATGCTGTACAACAGATGAATAGAACTTATTCATCTTTCATTGCTGAAATTTTATACCTGTTGAACAACTCCTTATTTCCCCCTCTCCCCAGTAGCTAGCAACCACAATTCTACTCTCTGTCTGCTTCTATGGATTGGAGTATTTTGAATAACTAAGTGGTATCATGCAGTTTTTCTCCTTCTGTGACTGGATTATTTCATGTAGCACAATGTTCTCAAGGTTCATCCATGTTGTAGAATATAGTCTTGTTCAAGTGAGCTATTTCCATACGAACTTTCTTTCTGGATGATCTATCCATTGTTGAAAGTAGGGTATTGAAATGTCTTACTATGTTTGTATTGCTGTATATTTCTCCCTTCACTTTTGTCTATGTTTGCTTTATATATTTAGGTTTTCTGATGTTGGATGCATATCTATTTATAATTGTATCTTCCTGATGAATCGATCCTTTTACCTTTATACAATGTACTTTTTATCTCTTGTGTCAGTGTTTGATTTAAAATATATTTTGTCTGATATAAGTATAGCTACCCCTACTATCTTTTGGCTATCATTTGCATAGAATATCTTTTTACCATCCCTTCACTTAGAGTTCACAGGCATACCTCATTTCATTACCCTTTGCTTTATCATGCTTCGCAGATATGATGTTTTTTACAAATTGAAGGTTTGTCATAATTCTGAGTCAAGCAAGTCTACTGGTGCCATTCTTCCAATAGCATTTGCTCACTACATGTCTCTGTGTCACATTTTGATAATTCTCACAATTCCAAACTTTTCCATTATATTTCTTATGGTGTCTGTGATCTTTGATGTTACTATTGCAGAAAAACTTGCTGAAGGCTCATATGGTAGTGATTTTAGCAATAAAATATTTTAAAATTAAGGTATAAACATTGTTTTTTAAAGACAGAATGCTATTTCACACTTAATAGAATACAGTATAGGGTAAACATAAATTTCATACACACTGGGAAATCAAAAAAATTGTGTGATTCACTTTACTGTGATATTAACTTTGTTGTGGTGGTCTGGAAATGAACCCAAAATATTTCCAAACTATACCTGTATACAGGTACTTAAAGCTACAGTGATTCACTTTTAGAAACCATAGAGTTGGATCTTGTTTTATTCAGCTACTCTATGTCTTTTGATTGGGAAGTTTATTTCATTTATATTTAAAGTAATTATCGATTGGGAAGGAAATATTGTTGTTTTCTGCCTATCTTAGAGTTCATTAGACATTTTTTTTCCCTCTGTTGCTGTCTTCCTTTGTGTTTTGTTGATTGTTTGTAGGGTTATGTTTTGTATTGGTGTCTGCAAATTTGCAAAAGATCACCTCTTCCCATCTTTATAGACAGGCTTCGACAGGGAAAGACCTTCACCAATCAGCCCAGCTAGAGATTCCTGGGATCCTTTCTATGTATGCACACCTTCCATTCCCTTCCTTCCCTTCTGGGGAAGACGTTTCAGGGGCGTTTGCCTTATCCCTATCTCTCAGAGTTGATTTGGCAGCAATAAGCCACCACTTGTTTTCCCTAGGGAAGTGCAGTGAAAGGTTAGGGTAGCTGGATAAACATTCAACCAACATTGTCTCTTTTTCTCCCATTTCAATGCGACTGTTTTCTGTGCTTGTCTGGGTATTGCAACTTCTTAACTAGAAACTAAATCTCTCATAAAGATATTTTAGCACACGTATCATTCTTAAATTAGTATTTCTGTGGGGTATGAGTGCTGGGACCTCCTATTCCACCATCTTACTGACATGGAGAAAAATTTATCTATTTTCCCAGTGTTATACCAAAAAATTGTTTGAAAAAGATCTTTCATACTTCACAAATACATAATTATCATTCTCAAGAGATATGTTTTTAACATGTGTTTTAACATGATTAACATAATCATGATTTATGTCATGAATAGGATTATAAATTTTAAATATAGTTTCGAAATTCCTTAACATTGTATACAGCTGAGTATTAATATATCATGGTCAATGACAAATTGAATGGTTTTTTTAGTATGTTTTTTCATAAATTCTTCAGTAACAATGAATTAATTCAGGGATGAATGTTTTTAGTTTTGGGTCTGTTTCCATATATTTAATGCTCGAGTTAAATATCTTTGTGATAAAGAAGATTAGAAGTAAAGTTAATGAACATCCCACCTGGATTCATGCATCTCCACATGCAATGAGTTTACAAGTCATGTGGGAATCTTGTCAAAATAAAGATTCCAATTCATCAGATCTGGGAATGGACCCAAAATTCTGCACTTCTTATAAGTGCCCATGTACCAATATTGTTGGTTCATGAACCACACTCTAAGTAGTAAAGTTCTAGGTAAGGATTCTTCTGAGATCCAAGTATATGCTTGGAGACTTAATGTATTTATTTTTCCATTTTTATTTATTTACTTTATTTTAAATTTTTGTTTAAATATTATTTATTTATTTTTATAAAACAGGTTCTTATTAATCTATTTTATACATATTAATGTATATATGTCAATCCCAATCTCTCAATTCATCCAACCACCACCACCACCCAACCCCCGCTTTCCCCCCTTGGTGTCCATATGGAGACTTAATAAATATATTTAGTTCCAAGGGAACAACAGTTGAAGGTTGACAAATAAATTTATCAAAATAAATTATATCAAACAGTCATCAGGTAAGGTGATATTAGCCTAAATTTAGCTATAATTTTATGCCCAGGATATAGTGTTATGTACTGGACAACTCTTCTCCATCACTTCTAAATAATTGACCTCACTTTCTCTCTTAGTCAAGGCATCCCTGCAGTGACTCGTTTTACACAGCTTCCCTCCATCTTCACACAAGTGGATATTGACAGTACTTTGACACAGAATGGTGTTGCACTTTTTATTTTTCTCCTGTGTTCAGGACTTCTCTGTTATTACTGTAGTATGGGCTTCCGGGAAAACCTATTAGGCACCTATAGGAAATCAGCAGAGTTAATGCCTTATTGGGTAAACTTTTGCACAGTGAGTAGTAAGAGCTAATGGATAAATGCATCTCTAATTCTGTCTCCCGGTGATGTATCTAACCAGTAGTCACCCTCAGCAGCAGTCAACTTGATAATGCTTCCTTTACTCTATCTGCTTCCTTCCTTGCATTTACCTCTCCTTCATCCCTTAATCCTGCCTTTGGGATCAAATTCCTCAATAAAAGGACTTATAAACCAGTCTTTGCCTCAGTACTACTTTCTGGTTGATCCTGGGCTGAGAGGTTAAATGATTTACTTTTTTTCCAGGATAAAAAGGTGACTTACCTAGATTACTTCCATATTTGAACAAGGAAAATCAATATTTCTAAGGAAATTGTGTCCAGACAAAAGGGTATTGCAATCTACAGTAAATCCTTTTAAAAACAAGCCATCTTTAGCTAATTAGAAAATAAATAATTAGTTAACTTACACTGTATTTTCCTATACTTTTAGTTTTGGCATTGCTTTCAAATTAATCCTCCTTATTACTATGTGACTTTACTCTTACAGTGGGATAAAACTGTCCTGCATAATATATTTAAGCATTTTATTTTGCACAAGTTTGGGAGGGTTTTTTTGTATTTTCTGGCATCAAAGTCCTCCTTTTTCTTATAATACTGAGTCCCATTCAAACTCCACTTTAGTTTATCTTTATTGATAGCACTTAATATTGCTATTTTCCCTTATCAATTGTATTGATTTATTTTGACTGAAACTTAGTCATAGTGTATGCCAAAAAAACCCCTGCAAAACAAAGAAGATAAAGAACAACTTTACTAAATAGTGTTTATGTCCATTAAAATTCATTGATAGGGCTTCCCTGGTGGCGCAGTGGTTGAGAGTCCACCTGCGGATGCAGGGGACACGGGTTCGAGCCCCGGTCCGGGAAGATCCCATATGCCGCGGAGCGGCTAGGCCTGTGAGCCATGGTCTCTGAGCCTGCGCGTCCAGAGCCTGTGCTCTGCAACCGGAGAGGCCACAACAGTGAGAGGCCCGCGCACCACAAAAAAAAAAAAAAAAAAAAAAAAAATTCATTGATAGGCATCTTCTATATATTGATACATGTTCAATGAACCCATTTATTTTGTCTTTAAATAGACAGAATCTTCTTCTAAAGCTATTTTTGTTTTGCTTTTGTGCTGTTTCTATATTTTTCTATTATCCTTGTGTACATATTCCATCCTGGATTGTCAGATCATTGTTAACAATTTTCTGGATGACTAAGAACTTTAGATAAAATTAAAGTTGCATCACTCTTTTCATGCAGTTGGCTACCATCCAACCATTTCCATGTCCTTCTGCTGATACAAGATATTTCTTGCTGTTAGTCTGTTTTTTTCCCCTTAGCTATATACCAGGCTTTGCATAGATCATCTGTTTAAGTCCATCAAATAGAATGTAAAATGTAGCATCTCAATAACTTTTCCAGCTTTCCTAAAGTGGCAGCATCCATCATACATAATAGCATCCTTTCAAGCACTCAAACACAATGTATTTAAACAATAAACACACGAATCAAAGCAGGAAATGACTTGAAAATACTCTCCATTAAGTGTACACAGTTAAAATGTTTAGCGCTATTGCATAATTATAAAGTTTTACTGAAATAAATAATCAGAAGTACCAAATTAAATTTAGTTTTCCCATTTATACTCATTCTTGGCTTTCTAAGTATTATACTAGACTTTGGTTATACATTTTGTCTTTAATGTGAAAATGACATTGACTATTGGCACCAAAAACTGTCTTCTGCTACCCGAAGTCTAGGGTATTTTAAGTACAGGTTTCCCCCGCTATCTGAAAGTAGAACATTCCTGAAATGGCCTAAAGTGAAGAAGTAATTACCTTAGGACACATCTTGCTTGATGCACAAAATAAATCTGGGTAAAGCAGAGATGCTCACAGACAGTTCAAAGCTATGGCATATTGATTCTTAGAGTAGTTCCCAAGGAAGGAGCTTGGAGGTGCTGCTCTTGCTGCTTGGGGTGCACACTGCCTTTATAATGGTTTGCTGCAAAACAAATGCCTTCTGGCTACTTTTGCTTTTTGACTTGTTTTGCTAAAAGTGAACATTTTCTTTGGATTTCTTTCAGTTAGTGAACACAGGTACTCATGTGGGTCTTTTGTAAAAGTGAAGTGATGTAAAGCAAACTTTCAAAAAGCAGGAGATAGCTGTATACCCATGTTTACTTTCTAACTGATTGCATTCAGGATCAGGATCAGAGCTTGGCTGTCTGTTGATTTCAAGACTGAACATCATATGCTTTTAATACAATTATAGAATTAGGGAGCTGAATCACAAGAGCTAGAAAGTCACATAAAAAATTAGTCTGTAAGATGAATGGATAAAGAAGATGTGGCACATATATACAATGGAATATAACTCAGCCATGAAAAGAAATGAAATTGAGTTATTTGTACTGAGGTGGATGGACCTGGAGTCTGTCATACAGAGTGAAGTAAGTCAGAAAGAGAAAAACAAATACCATATGCTAACACATATATATGGAATCTAAAAAAAAAAAAAAGGTCATGAAGAACCTAGGGGCAAGATGGGAATACAGATGCAGACCTACTAGAGAATGGACTTGAGGATATGGGGAGGGGGAATGGTGAGATGGTACAAAGAGAGAGAGTGGCATGGACATATATACATTATCAAATGTAAACTAGATAGCTAGTGGGAAGCAGCCGTATAGCACTGGGAGATCAGCTCGGTGCTTTGTGACCACCTAGAGGGGTGGGATAGGGAGAGTAGGAGGGAGAGAGACACAAGAAGGAAGAGATATGGGGATATATGTATATGTATAACTGATTCATTTTGTTATAAAGCAGAAACTAACACACCATTGTAAAGCAGTTATACTCCAATAAAGATGTTAAAAAAATAATTAGTCTGTAAACAAAATTCTCAATACAAAAAAGATAGTCAAGACAATCAAACAGAAAATTATGGCATATTTTTCAAATATGTCATAAAATGAAGAGACAGCATTATATGAAAACATAAGAAAATGTAAAACATATAGGTAGAAATAAAAAAAACAGTAGATAGAAAAAGGATAAAACAGATAATATAATCTAAAACATATTTATTACAGTGAAAATATAGACATATGGAAAAATTCTAGTTTGGAAAAATATAAGAGAATGTTAAAATTCTTCTGTGAATTCTCTAGGAACAAAGCTCAGATATCAAAAATTTTTAAATATATAAAAATATTAAGTTAAATGAAAGACAAATTTAACAACTTGAGAACACATCTAATAAGATTCCTAGAATGAGACACAAGGGTAAAGAGTGATGCAGTAAAATTTGAAGGGATAGTTGCTGAGAATTATTCAGGTGTGAAGAAAAATCATGAATCCTAGGGAAAAAAAATGAGTTCTGAATACAAACTAAAAATTAAAGAAATCCATATCTAGACACAAAAGTAAAGTTACAGAAATTAAGTTTAAAGACATTAGTTAAAGATACCAAAGAAAAATACCAGATTATAAAAAAAATTACAATTAGACTGATAGTTGACTTAGTGTCAGAGACAAAACAACATACAATAAAATTATATGTTCAAAGTGATAACAGGAAACTCTGCCTTACTACATATTCTTACTTAGCTAAGCTATCATTTAATTGACAAATACAGTTGTATTTCAGTATCAGAAAAGCTAAGAGTTAAAAACTCTAGAATCTTCATTAAAATTTTATCCAGCTTTATTTCACCAAGAATTACACACACGCACAGACACTTGGAAAGACTGCAAAAAAATTGTGATCTAAGGAGTGTGTATGTTTCTCTACACACAGGTATATACATATTAATTTAATTAATTAGGTGAATTACACAGACTAATTTAAAGTTGATACATGAATTTTGTATTTGGTTTCTGAAGATGAAATTTGCTTTTTGGTGAAAATAAGATGTAATGAATGCATGAATAATTATAGATTTCTAAATTTGCTTTATTTTAAATGGTTACACATATGTTTTAAAACTTTATATATAAAAATATATAAAATAAAGTAAATTAATGATCTTATAAACAAATAAAATAATATTCAAGATTATAGGATACTATTTATCAAGAATAAAGTAGCAAATAAAAAATAACTAAATTCAGATTTCATTCACAAATGACAACAAAAAAATGATTTCCTAGAAAACCAGGAAGAGAGCTGAACTGTTTAAACTGTTAACAAATATATATCAGAAACTTAAAACCAGCTTTTTCCCCTAGAGAAATTTCCCAGTAAGGTTAGGAGCAAAACAAGTATGCCCTCTGTAATTGTTTCAGTTCACCATAGTACATTTGGATTAATTCAATGCCAAAACATAGAGAAATAAAATAAAATCATTGGGATTGGAGAAAAGAATTAACATCATTTTTATTCAGAGATATGATTGTGTACTGAAAAAAATCAGACACTGTATAAATCAACTAACAATTTGCACTGAGTATGATTCTAGATCAACATATAAAAAAATCTGTAAGTCATATACAGATTTGAATCATAGAGTGTACAATCTACTCATAATACCAGGGAATAGAAACAGTATAGATTAATCCATGTAAATATGTGTATGGTGTATTCACTGAGTAATAAGAAAGCATTTTAAATTTCACAGAATTCTTGAATAAATATAGATGTATACAATGTTCATGGGTATGGAGATAAAGTATAAAAAGGACATCAATCTTCTCAAATTAATCTATAATGTTTTGCTATGCCAGCAGAATTTCACACAAAACGTGGCATCCCAAAATTCACATAGAATAGTGAGTGAATAAATATCAATACAAGTTTAAAGAACACATTTTGTGAAATATTTATTATAAAGAAGTATAAAAATGTAATATGTTATACTACATAGAAGGATATATTACAAATTAAAGCATAGAAAAATAGGCCAAAGAATAGAGATCAAATAAATAGACTTGAGACTGTATAGAATCACAAATTATTATTATGATGACATCATAAGAGGATGTTTAGATGTACATTCAAATAAATGTTACAGAGGAAATTGCTTATCATGTAGGGAAAAAAACTAAAACTAAAATAAATAAATAAATAATAACCCCAAAACCCTACCTCATAATGTACACTCAAAGAGTAACTGAATATAAAGTTTAAATTTTTTATTTTATTTTAATATTTTTTCAGCTTGTACAAAACAGTGTCCATTCAAGAAAACAAAATCCTGGCCAGATATCTTAATCCATGCAATTTAATGTGGTAACTCATTAAAAAACTGATAGAAAAGCTAAAAGGGTATATTAATGAGAGATCTGTGATATTAATAACAGCAAAATAGAATTTAATGGGAGAATGGAGTAGTGGATGAAACCAGATACGAGGATTTGGAGTTGCTCAACAGAGGAAAGAGTTACAGTGGGGCTGCCCAATGGGAACTCAGGCCATAAAGGGAAGAGGTACCTGAACAAGCAGCTATTGAAGAGGTCACCACCCATTGTCCAATCTTCTCTCTAGTTATGGAAGAAATCAACCTGGCTGGGCTTGACCTGAAGCTAGAAATTTGGGGGGGAAAGTGTCAACCTTCTGCAAAATGAAACAGCATAGGCAAAAGGTGGTGAGGAGTGTAACAGCAACATGACACAAAAACAAAATGTCAGAGTATAAGAAAAGATTAATAGATACATATAAAAGAAAAGCAAAATAAAATATTTTATAATTGACTACATTTATGTTTTGGCAATTTTATTGAGGTATAGTATAATATTCATAAGTAAACAAATTCTTAAATATGTAACTCACTTCAAGATATAGAGCATTTCTAGCACAATACAAATACAATTTAGTATATTTACTAATGCAATAAAATTATACTATGTATTAATTTTACTTCATTTAACAAATGAAAGTAATATGAAATACAACATCGTTCATTTAAAGTACATGTTTTCACTAAGTATGGGGAGATTAATTTGGGAATTACTTTCCCTCTCAAAAAAGATGTCATTTGCTGAAATGAAACAATAGAACCGTGCAGTTTAAAATTCATAAATATAGGGAACTTTGGCCAAAAGAGGGAAGAGTACACACCTGTGACTACTGAGTTCTGTGAAAGTTTTATTTCCTGATGTAAAATTCTAAAGCACTTGGCTTTTGTTCAGCCACAATCCAAACAGCAACACTAGCCAAGCTTCACATAAATAACATTAGTTCCCCAGAGCCTCATGTCAGGCAATCCACACAACTTTTTGGATTTTCTAGCTAAGTAAAGTTTGTAGTAAAAGCTTTTTATGCTGTTTTTGATATACTTCCCTGCAAAATTTGAATGATAATACATTCGAGTCTGAAAATTATCACCATTAATATTACCCCTTGATTTTCAGAAAGATTTATGTTTATAAACATTACAAAGATTCTAGAATCCTTCCCCCTACCCGGTATTGTTTGAAATTCAAATAGTAACTCTTCTATACTTATTTTTGTTGTTTTAAAATAGGCTCATATAATCAGGAATTCAAAGTGTGACACATTATTCAATATGTATATGGTTATTGAATTTACTTAATATAGTACAGTATAGGGTCTGTGTTACAATTTGTAGCATCAAACCAGCAATTTCCCTAACAGGTGGCACAAAGTTCTATCTGATGATGTCTGATTATCAGACTAGCTCCTTTACAGATATCAATTAATACTTTTATTTTAAGAAAATTTAAGTTCCCTGGAAAGAGCTGAAAGAAGGACAAAAGGAGAAAGGAAGATGTTTTAGTAAATGTAACAGGGAAGTGTGATAATATTATAGTTGTAACATCCTAGATGTGCAGTCTCACTCCATGATGCAAGCCTATTTAAGTTATTCTATTATTAATTGAAGATTCTTGTGCATATTTGACCCTGTTACCAAATAAATAGTAATCTAATATCAAATTGATGGTTGATTCTGTAAACTTATTAATGTTTCTAAGGTCTCAAATTTTTACATTCTATCTTGTTCTAGACAGTTTCTATTCCCAAATCCTCTTAGGAATCAGCAAACTAGTTTCATTTCTAGAATTATGGGAAGAAATATAAATTCTATTATACAGGAATGGTAACAAAGAATTAGAAAGATTCACGTTACTGAAATGTTACTAAAATATGGCAAATAATATGTTTTCACAAGACCTTTTTTTTCTAAGTATTTGATGATAAATAGTCTCTGAAATAATTATATCAAATTTGTCATTGGTTGGATATAGTTCATATAATGTTTGAACAATAACAGTTAAGATTTTCACTTGCATAAATAAAGGCTTATAACATTACACCTTCTAATAAAGTAAGAATATACTTTAGAATTGAGATTGAATTTAAATGAAATATGTTTCCAATAATCTAAAATGATTCTGTTTTTAGAACTTCAAAAATAATGCCAAGAGTTTAGTTTAGCTTTAGTAAAAAAAATTGTTTTCCCAGAAAACACCAATACTTTGCAAGAAAATTTGGGCATGAGAAAATTTAAAAAGATTCCTTTTCCATAAACCCATATCATTTAAATAAAATATTCCAAGAATGAAAATGTCAGGCATTCAAAGGTACTGCTTTGTTGATAGATAGGGACAATGTCTTTTTATTTAAGGAAAAAGAAAAGACTAAGAAAAGAGATTGCTTTAAACAGCACAAGTTCTACTTAGTAAATATAAATTAAAATAGATCATTTTATTTAATGTATAAAAATTTATCAAGAATAAATGAGGTTTTATAAACAGTGAGATTAGAATCTCTTTTATGAAATTGCTTCTGTTAAAACTACAATGTGCAAAATATGTTAAAATGAAATGTATAATACTAAGAACTTTTTGAATTCACTAAATGTTAAAATTTTATTCAATCTTTTAGCTACTGTCTAATTAAGCTGTTACTTGTTGTCATCAAATTAGAGTTTAATGCTTATATTAGACCATGAAAGACTAGAAAAATACCTTATAGTAGTTTTTTTTGAGATCACTTTAAGAATAGAATAAAAAAATTGCAAACTTGTATATGGGTTATCTAAATATCAAATATCTAATAATGAGTGACAGAGCTGGGATCCAATCCCAGCAGTCTGTCTCTAAAATCCATATTCTTAACCAATACTGTATCAAAAATATATATGATATGTAATTTAAAGTAAAAATGGTAACTGTAATTATTTGTTCTTCCCATACTAGTGGGTTGTAGTGAGGTAATTCATTAATTCATATCAGTGAAGAAGAAATTCCCAGACTGATTCTTTCTAGATCTAAGAAGGGGGAAGCAAAGAAAGCCGTATCCAGTTTTCCCATACTCTTACTGAGTATGGGAAAGAGTACTTACTTACTCTTACTTCCCATACTGAGTTTCCAAGAGATGGGTATTTGTTTAAACCTAGAGCTGATTAAGGAGTAGAGACGTTAACTCTAACTCAATGGCATGATAAAATGGAAGATGTGACTATTAAAAATGTTGCCTAGAAAACAGAAGAGCAAGAAGAACAAATCAAGTTGAGAGAAAGAGAGAGAGAGAGAGAGAGAGAGAGAGAGGGAGAGAGAGAATGAGCATCTCATGATCTAACAATTCTATTCCTGGTATATACTCAACAGAAATGCATGGAAATGTTTGCCTATATATATATATATATATATATATATATATATATATATATATATATATGGAAGACCATAGCAGCAGTGTTCATAATTTTCTAAACTGTTAAACTACTCAGTGCCCATCAATAGTGGAAGATATTTAAAAATTATGATACCTAATACACTGGAAAACCATACAGCAATAAAAGACAATGAACGAACACTGCATTCAACAACATGGATAAACCTTACAAATCTAATATTAAGTAAATAAAGTCAAAGACTTCATTATGTAAATTTCAAAGTGAGGCAATGTAGTCTTCATGATTAATAAACTATATTTCTACTGTGGTAGAGGAGTGGTAGAACTGGATTTGATCCAATAATGATGTACTGTTGCCATTGTTGTTCATTTCAGCCATGATTGCACAGTTATAATCATTTTGTAAAAAATTCTAACAGCAGTATACTTGTGATTTGAGCTTTGTTTTTCACGATTGTTGTATGTCAATAAAATGTTTATATAAAATTATCATCCAATCAAATATTTCACAAAATTAAAGAACCACAAAAGACAAAGGGACTGTGATTCTGGAATGGTGAGAACCACAGGGAGCCTGAATGATTTGAATTTTCTTTTTCCTTGGGGTTTTGCCAGTTCCGAGACACTGCAAATCGGGGCTGTATCAAGGTAGTCAATACTGGGGTCAATACTGGGATAGAGAAATGGAGTGTTTGGCTTTAATGGCTTACAAAAACTCATTAATATTTCCTCTGGGAGATGGAATCATTTTATCTTTACATATTTTTGTGAATTTATTACCTTGATACATCATTCTTGATATTTCAATGATATTTTCAGATAATCACTGTTGCTGGATGTCCACTAAGTTTTATTTTCTTTTAGATTCATTTGCATTTTATTCCTGGAAATTTTGTCTTAAGGATTTATATTTCACTCTTTGGAATGTTTTCTCTTATGGAAGGTATTCTTTGTTTTTAGAGCTTTTTATCTTTCAAACCATTTCTCTTTTATCTACTTGACAATTCCTGTGCTTATTTTCTTTGCTGGTTATTATAGCATTTTAACAAAATTAAATTTCACATCTTGAACACTAATTTTTTTACTATTTTTAGTAAACTGAATACTTCTCCATCACAAATTTGACTGTGATTCACAGCCTGTCTAGTAAATGACATAATATAAAGACAAACAATCTCCTAAGTCCTTTGTGTATTTCAATTTTAAAAATAATTCTTCTATGTAAATGTCATATCACTATAGAAAATATGATATGCAATTCCTTCAAAATCCTCAAATATCTTTTTATATTTTAAGAAAAAATCATTTTTATATTTGATTCTACATGAGTTATTTATATTTTCACCAAGAGAAAGGGCATAGATATTATCAAACATTTTATGTACTAATAATGTCATCATATAAGATTGGAAATAGTTTTTTGGGTTATACACACTGGTTCCAAGCACTCATGTGTGTGTGTGTGTGTGTGTGTGTGTGTTTGTGAGAATCATTTACTTCTGTGCTTCACTATAGACAGTTTTTGTATTTGTAATCAGGGGTTGAAAGTGGTTTTCTGCATGTAATACAAAAAATTTTTCTTCTTATATGGTAATTTGCAGTATTTTGAATATTTCTGTCTAATGGAATAATGGGGAATAAACATAGAATTATGATTGAGTTCTACACTACTATATACTACTAGTATATCTAAAATAATAAGCAGACAAATGTTGCTTCCAGCTCTGAGTGTGCAATAGGGTTCAGAATCACATTTCTAAACACCCTCCAAATTGAACAAAATATCAGAAACTTTCTTTCTGAAATTAGAAATTAGGAGATATGATTCTTAAGCTATAGGAAGCTAACAAAGTGAGCTCCATATTTCCCCAGAGATTTGGGCTATGGAAATATCTACATAGTGGCTGAGGGAGGAGGAACCCAAATAAAACCCAACAATCAAGAGTCCAAAAATCTGCATAGGTTTGGCCTTGAGCCTTTGACACACATAAGGTGAAATTCTATAAAAGAAGGATAAGCAAATCCTGAAAAAGATTTATGAAGCAACTGTAACCCAAACAATTCCCAGAGCTCACAAGTGGCAACAAAATTTTCAAATCTCCATTAACTAGAGTCGAGTAGCTGTGTTAAATACGGCAACACCCAGCAGAGATCACTATGCTTGCAAAAGGAAACTTAAAGTATTACTATCCCTTCAAAAACAAGATTTATTTAAAACTGAGTCTCTTTCATATGATCTTTACTAGCTTTTGGATTCAATCTGTAATCTTTTTTTTTTTTTTTTTTTTGCGGTACGCGGGCCTCTCACTGTTGTGGCCTCTCCCGTTGCGGAGCACAGGCTCCGGACACGCAGGCTCAGCGGCCATGGTTCATGGGCCCAGCCGCTCCGTGGCATGTGGGATCTTCCCGGACCGGGGCACGAACCCGTGTCCCCTGCAACGGCAGGTGGACTCTCAACCACTGCGCCACCAGGGAAGCCCATCAATCTGTAATCTTATATAAAATTTTGGAGAGTACTTTTTATCATTCAGAAATTTTTACAAAGAAAGAATGTTTACATCTAGAATTTTGAAATTACCCATCCATAAAATTGTCTGCAACTATAAATTTTGATTTGATATCTTTTAAAGCAGATCTATTTATAAAAATTCTGGCATCTGGTCTTAAGATGTTCACTTTAATAACATTAAATAAAAGATGAGAGTACCCCACATTTATGCTCTTTTCTTCAAAAATTCTTTCTAAATAATCGTACAAAGCAAATATGTTTCTCAGATATGTTAACATGTTCTAAGATATATGACTAGACTGTTATAGTACAAATTGTATTTGTATATTCTCTCACTTTAAAAATATTAGCTGTTTAAAACAAAACAAAACCAACCAACCAACCAACAAACAAAAAAACCCAGCTCATAGATACAGAGTACAGATTGGTGGTTTCCAGAGGCAGGAGTTGAGGGTTGAAGAGAAGCAAAATGGGTGAAGGTAATCAAAGAGCACACGCTTCCAGTTATAAAATAAATAAGTCATGAGGCTGTTATGCACAACATGGAGACTAGAGTTAATAATCCCGTGCTGCATATCTGAAAATTATTGAGAGTAAATCTTAAAGGCTCTCATGACAAGAAAAATAATTCTGTAAACTATATATGGTGACTGATATAAACGAGACTTATTGTGGTGACCATTTTGCAAAATATATACTAATATCATATCATTATGTTGCACACCTGAAACTAGCATAATGCTGCATGTCAATTATACCTCAATAAAAATAAGGGCTCTTTAGTTTCTGTTTTATACTTATAATTAATGTATGTATTAAAACATATGCAAATACATTTGACAATAACCATTCTTTTTAAACAGTTTTCTACATCACTAACTTACATTTTCAGAAAGAGAGGATAGGTGACATCATACCAAATTCCTTGCATATGTGCTAAGTTCTTGCTTATGACTCAAGATAATACTTTTACCTTTGGTTTTCTTTCTAGTTCTGTTGAGGTGTATGCATTTGTTCTTCATTTTAATTTGAAAAGTTGTTAATTATACATAATTAGGAAGGAATTATAACAGACACTCATGGAGAGTCTATCAGGAATGAAATACAATGTTAAGTTTTAATATGTTTGACCAAAACTGTTTATTTTAACATAAATTGCAAATTTTACGAATACGGTGGAAATATTCAGTACTTACGTTTAATCCTCCCAAATTATGTTCCTCATTCTTCCATGCTTTCCAAAGCTTCACTGTTCTTAATCTGATATGTTTATTTACAATTCATGCTGTAAATTTTTACTCTATCCATATGGATCTATTAATGATCAACATTTTGACTTTGAAACCTAGCCAGTGTTAAAAGTGCAGTTCATTCCTTTCAACAGTTTCTACGATAAACCAAGTTATGATAATGCGATTTATTCATTCGTTCTCCTAGTTTTGGGCATTGCTATTTCTGAATTCTGCTACAAAAGGATGTTGCAATAAAAATCTTTGAATGTGTCTTTAATGCATGAAACTAGAGTTGAATTGTTCAATCGTTGGATATGCAAAAATTGAATTAGATTGAATATTGCTCAATTATTTCCAAATTATGTATAACAAATCATGCTTGCTCAAGCAATGGATGAATAGTGCCCTTAACTTATTATTATTATTATTTTTTTCGGTACACGGGCCTCTCCCCTTTGTGGCCTCTCCCGTTGCGGAGCACAGGCTCCAGACGTGCAGGCCCAGCGGCCATGGCTCACAGGCCCAGACGCTGCGCGGCATATGGGATCCTCCCGGACTGGGGCACGAACCCGCGTCCCCTGCATCGGCAGGCGGACTCTCAACCACTGCACCACCAGGGAAGCCCCTTTAACTTATTATTCAATCTGCTATTGCTCAGTTTTTTCTCCCTTTTTTCTCAAATCTGTTAAGTTGAATGAACACTGTACAATAAGTATATCTGCCCTTGATTATGTCAGTGTTTGTTACATGTGTTAAAGAAGCTTTGCTATCCTATAAAAGTATATTTATTGCTATATCTTATGAATTGATCCTTAGTCTTTTTGAAATAGTTGCCTTTACCTACGCTAATATATGTTATCCCTGAATATCTATTTTGACTGAATTTAATGTAACCGCTAGTGCCTTCTTATGCTCAATTCTTATCCATCATTTTACTTTAAACTTATCTGCATCTTTATTTTAGAAATGCATCTCTTGTGGATTGCTTATAGTTGGTCTTGTTTTATTTTAAAACAAAAGGCAATCTCTGCCTTGTAATTAGCATGCTTAGTCCATCTATATTTAATTTAGTTACTGTTATTTGGGTACTTAACATCCAATTTTCCTATGTTTTCTCCCCTCTAAATTTATTTCTTATTCTCTATTTCAAATGTCTTGCTTTATTTTGGGATGATTGCTATTTTCAGTGCTCCATTAAATTTCCTTTATTGGCTTTTAGCTAACCTATTGGTTTGTTTGTTTATTTATATTTTATTGATTGCTCTGGGAATATAAAAAAAATCACCATTAACAGCATTGTCTATTTGGAGTTAATGGGTAACACTTTACGCAACATGTAAGAATCCTATAACAGCTTAATACATCTATTTCTTTCTTTATCTCTATGATATTGATAATCATTCTTTCCTTCATTGATCGTGCTGTAAGTTTCATCATTAAGCAGTTAGCAGTGATTTGTATTTTCTTTTCCTTTGAGACATGTGTTGCCCATATCTCACATAGTTACTCGTTCCTCATCACTGCCCCCAGCATTTTTTTCCTAAAATAAATCTTATTACATCACTTCTCTCCTCAAAAGTCTTGTGGATTTCTTTTTCCAATAACATATTACTGTCTGGTCCCAATTCAATGAGTTGTCATATACAAAGCACATCGGGCAGCATCTGTATATAATGGGTGTTCAAAACATCAGTCCCTTGAGTAACTTTATCCCACGACCCTTCACCTCGTATATAATTTACTCGGCCATGGTGAACCCCTCCCAGTTAACTGAACATTATTCCAAGGGCAACCATTTTTACTGCTCTATGCCCTTGTATGTGTTATTCCCTCTTATTATTATTATTCCCTCTTATTATTATTCCCTGTTATTCCCTCGTTTGAAGTAAAGGCTTCAAACGCCTTTACTCACCCTATACCCTTTTCGTAGTTTCATAGGAAAGATCCACTGCCTCCCTGATTTGGAGCAGTTACTGCCTCCTCTGGATTCTTAAGTCGTTTATTTGAACGATGCTGAAACAGTGGTTTATGGGTCTTGTCATTCGTAAATTTGCAACACCCAAAAAAGTGTTGCATGCATTAAGGTCTGTAAGTGATTTCTGAAATCACAGCATGGCAATAACACAGAAATTTATTTATGGAACTGAATAAATCCTGGTTAGCCTTTAGAAGTGGTTCCAGGGGGTTCATTTATAAAATATATATTTACCCTTTAAATATAGGCATGCCTACAGCTGGCACTGTAAACAATTCTGCTGGCAAGAGAAACATAGTACTATCAGGGAAAAAATGAGTTTAAGATGTAATTTTGATTGTGTATGGTTGACTAAGATGCCGTGTGGCAGGTATTTAAAAAGTCTTTGCTTGACATTTTATACCAGAAATCCGAATATCTTATAAATGACTTTCTATAATGTTCTTCCAAAGACAGTTCCCAGACTGTGTGTTAGAAATTGTGAGTGGATAATCCTCAACCCAGGTGACACACTGGGACCTGGGGGATCTCAAGAGAGCAGGAGATGAAGAGGTGTCTCAGGTGTGTTTAAATTGTAAACACTTCAGTAGTCTTTAAGAGCACTTTAATCCATCCTTCTTAGAGAACTGCCAGCACATTTAGGTTAACCCTGGGTCTTATTTTTAGCTTATTGAGAAATGTAACTTCCAGATGTCCTATTGGTTGTGCCAGAATTTTGCAGTCAACACATTTACAGGTGGTACAAAGTGCAGAAATGTGACTAACAGTTTAAATGTCAAACTAAGAGTTTTAGCATAATATGTACATTGTACTTAAAAAAAAGTCATTCAGTACTAAAAGTCATTCAGTACTAAAAGTCTTATCTGGAAAACATCAGTTCTTTATTGTAATCCACATGCCCAGGTCCCAGTCTGTTCCCCAGAATTAGTGATTTTTACTACTTTATTTTGATCCCTCTGTTTTAGGCAGTATGTTAATGATTTTTTTTCTTACATTATCAATTTTAGACAGTATATATCTTTTGGCTTTTAATCTATCAGCTAAAGGATTTCTCTCACTTACAAAATCATTCTCATCTCTGTTTTCCTCATCCACCTAAAATTCCGCTCCATTACATTATTTGATTTTATGCTATTACCACTTTACATTATTAGCATTTTGAATATCACAGTCTATGCTGACCCAAGTGGTCTAGTATGATTATTTCCTTTCTTGTATAATTTTTGTTTTTCCTTTAATTAACAATGACTCAATCTAAAAATTTTTTTCTTCCTTTTGTATATAGCTGTCACTAAAATACTCTGAGAGAACTGTCAATCACCTAGAAATTACTGTCCACAAGTTTAAACATTTTAAACGTTTTGTCAGTGCTGTGTTGTCTTGTAGCAATTCTCTCACAATGGATGCCACCCTTTTAATATGACTTGGTCTCTGGACCTTGCCTTTAATGTCCAATATGTCTCCAAATTATCAAAATAGCAAGTTAATGTGATCACTTGCTGCATTGCAGTATTTCTTCTGGGATCTGAACTGGAATGTGGATAGGCTTCCGTTCTTCCTGTGCTCAGTTCCATTACCTCCTAGAGGCCTAGCTTTCAGACTCGGTCAGAATTATTGGGCCTACGGAGCATGCCTTCGATAATTTCCCCAGAGACCTGAAATGTTATGGAACCCTCCCAAACTAGTGAGAGTCATGTCCTTATTGAAAAAAACTTCAATCCCATTATCAAGCTATTAATAAAAATGACAAAAGGCTATTATAATTATTGTTTCTACTTTAGATTGACACTGAGCTCCTCTTTAGCATAATCCTTCTATCATTTGGAAATCCACAAAGCTGCATCAGAGCCTAAACGATTTTTAACTTGATTGATGAGTAGATCATTTTAGACAGAATCAAATGCCTTTTTTTACAGTTAATTTCACTGACATCTATTGATTTTTCTGAATAATATGGAACTGGAGGAAAATAGTCAAAATGTAATGCATACTGTTTGCTGCGAATAATGCAAATACACGCAATGATTGACGACTTATTTATCCAAAGGTAGACATTTTGAAACATGCCCTCAGTAGTATGGTTGAAAAAAAAATCTACTGGTATATGTAAGAAAACAAGGATATCATTTTATTTAATATTTAGTAAATTTGAAATATGTTCAAAACTCCAAAGCAAAAAAAAGACCAGTCTCTCATCTCAGTAAAGGTCAGGTATGAAATAACATGTGTGGATTTTTAACAATGCAATTATAGTATAATCTTAAAACATCTAGCAAGATGATACTTGCAAACATTCACGTAGTTTGAAAGCATAGGGACAAGGTTTTTGTTGCTATTTAGAAGTTGTATGATAGCTCTTCAAAGTGTATAGTATTAAAGATAGTAGAAACCTATAGCTTATTCCATTTTAATCCATGCCTCTTTAGTTAAAGCTAATAGTTCCTCTTCTTTCAGTTACTGATGATTGAGACTTTATTTTAGATTTATTTTAAAAATAATTTTCTTTAACTAGATCTCAGTCCCTAATAAAGTCATGAAGAGACAAACCTTAAGAGTCCTTAAGCCAATATTTTGTCACTAACTAATAAAATATTTCTCAGAACATATCAGATTTTGAGCAATAATGAATAATAGTGATTTTTTTTTTATTGTGGTCTCATTTGAGCAGAAATGTTTGTCTGATTTATGTAAGTCCCTCCATGGAGTTTTCCAGGTCCCTGGGGCTTTAACAGTCTAAGGATACTTGTCAGTGTGTTTATGCCACATCTATAAATTGAGCACCCGCATTCAAATATGTCAAAGCTTTGTTTATTCATTCATTTATTTTCAGCCGTTCATTGATTTACTTGCAGATTAATTTTTCCAAGGCAGAGCTTTGGACAATAGGGAAGTAAGCTTTCTTGTTTCCTCCCTAGGTAAGAGACAGGAAGTCTTCTTTAAGGAATAGGGCTAGATTCTTCCAAATTCCTATCTTGAAAACGCTTTGGTCAGTTCTACTTAACATTTTGATGTTGTATCTCATGCCTCTGTTGATAGACTCTTCCTACTTTACTTGCTTTCCACATATGGGAAGCTGACCTGTTTTGATAGTATCAAGGCTCTTCCCTGACTCCTGCCCTCTTTTTGTGTTTGGTCAAGGGCAAACAGTGTCAACAACTAAATGGGGAAAGGAGAGTGAGGTCAGTGTGATCGATTGTAACCCTGCATCCCCCTCTGCAAAACTGCCTTTCTCTAGCTGGCTGCCTCTGTAGCAGAATATCTCACCACCTGTCAGGTGGTCCTTTCCACACAACTCTCTCCATTTCTGGGTCCAGGTAACACAGCCATCAGGCACAGAGTTACTAACAGCCCAACTGACCAACCCAGGGTACCCCAAGATCCTGTGTGAGTTTGCCACCATATGTCCAAATCTACAAAATCAACCCTTTTAGTAAAATCTCCTCAAAGTCTCTTAATTTGAGTATGCCATATATTTCTTGTTTAGACTCTGACTGACTCAAGAATCCTAAAGCCTGGAATTTATTAATACAGAAGTGCATATGTTTTTTATTTTGTTTTATCTGGTGAAGCATCACTCTCTGTGTGTGTGTGTGTGTGTGTGTGTGTGTGTGTGTATGTAGGTGTGTAAGCTGCAAGAGAGTGAGGACATTCTCTACCACCAAACTGACAGAAATTTACTACCTTTATATGCACTCTGAGTATCAGTGGCAACATAGGTAACTGGAGCATAGAAAGAAAAGGTTGTATTATCTGTTTCCTAACTATGAAGAGTATAGAGCAGAGTCAGAGCCTGTGGACCAATGGGCTAATTTACATAAATAAATGAGAACATGGCCAAATCCATCTTAAATTTTGGGGAATGAGTGATTCCTTATTCAATTGATTTGGGCTTTCCTTTAGGGGTAGGTAATTAAATTATTCAGAAAACTTCTTGTAATTGCTGCTGTGTTAGAAATTGGCTGACACTGTTATAGTTAATTTTAATGACCAAAGGCCAGATAAATAAAATATTTGGCTCACAAATTGCTAGGTAAATTACAATTCATAGACTAAAGATGCATGAAGAGAGGGCTATAGTTGAATCAAGATCAGTCGAGTGGGCAATTGAAAGAAAAGACGGGAACATGGAAAAAACAAAAACTAATGGATGAGAGTTGTTCAAGTCACCCTACAAAGCCCAACATCTCTAAGGCAGTTCCCTGACTTTGTGAGATACACAGGCACACAATTAGGCTGTAGGAGATCCAGACTTATATGAGGAACCTCTACTAATAATCCTGAAGTCTACATTTTACTGAGCCAGGTCAGAACAACCTTCTGCAGATAGAAATGGTTTCTTCGGTACCAGGTGCAGATAAACTAATTCAATTTTTATTAAGCTCTGCCTTAATCCCAATATTATTCTTCCCCGTGTCATTTTAACTTTTACCAGGCTTCTTCCACGAAGAGTTTACTGTAGCAATGATTCTATTTGCCTATGTAAATTTTTTCTATTTTCTCCTTCAAGGGAGATTTATAGAAAATTTCAGAATTTATTTTATAGAAGTAAGTCTACAAAAGAATTATACAGAGGGCTTTCTTTAAGTTTCAGTATGTGAGGCAAAGAAATATCGGCACACAATGTATTATTAACAGTGGCTTCTGACTCTCAGTTATTAACAGTGGCTTCTGACTCTCAGAAGGAATATAAAGTTGAAAGACCTAGTAAGATTTAGTAGCAGGTCAAGATGAAGTGGAAAATATCAGTTTGCTCAGAACTGTATGTTAAAAATAGTAGTAATTATAGCTGAAATGAATTGACTGCTTGTTTGAGAAAGGCATAGGCATTGTTCAAAGAACTTTCTCTGTACTAATGCAGACTTTTTAATACATTTTCCATTCTAGTAACATACTAACCTGAGTACAGTGTCATTTAAAAAAAAATAAAACAAAGTAGGTAAAGATTCCTCAGTCCACATTTTCCCATGGATGTAATAATTGGCATCCATTTGGAATTAAAAAAAAAACAGCTATTTCTGATATTTTCTATGTCATATACACACATTTTTATATATGTTGAAATATTGTGATGTCTCTTTTGGCATGTATAGACATTGTTTTTTCCTCTAAAATCATGTGGGCTATTGTTGACATTTCTACTTTCAAATTCCATGAAAATCCACCTGAGATTTTCATTATTTATTAACATGTTGTATTACTCAATTTATTCAGCTTTCCTTTTTGTGTGTTAAATACAGAGAGAGATAGAAAGAGAGGGAAGGAGAGAAATAATAATTCTCATGTTAAGGTATTGAAAACTTCCTGTTTGGCTTATAAAAGAGAATGAACACATTTTTAGAAAATTCTCTTTTATTCTGAGACATAATATCATGGTGGTTTAGAATGTGGACTGGAAGAGTAAATATTCTTAAATTCAGGTTGTAATTCTGCCCCTAAACTGGCTACTTATTAATATTTGTTTTATATTAACTGCTTTATGAAATGAAGGCAAATATGTTATAAACCAGTCATTTTTTGAACATAATATGTTATAATACAGTTAGAATAAAAAGAGCTTGTAAATGTCACTATTTTTATCACCATTCTGAGAAGAGTTAGTTTAGGTGACTTTTTAATCAGAAAAAAATTAAGTAGACAAACATTTACATTAGATAATCACGTAAGCTTTCTAATAAAAATAGAAAACTTTCTATTTTACTTTCAAAACTTCCTGGGGCCATGATACAAAATGAAAACTTTAACATCTCAGATAGAAAGTACAGTAAAACCATCCCAAATGCTTCATTTCATGTATTCATAAAGATAATTAAAAGATGAGGGAATGGGACTTTGCTACTGTTTATATTTATAAAATAGATAAATCAAGATGCATCAAAGAAACAAAGTTAAATCATGAAAACAATATGATGATCAACTTGTTAAATAATGTAAAAAAAGAATTATATTTATAAAAATGATTTTTAAACAGCAGATTCAGCATTCACAAGGCTTTTAAAATAATTAAACCATTATAAGATTATATATGTTTGTGGGCCATGTTAAAAAAATGCAAAAAAACACTTATAAAGTCATTTGTCATTTGTACTGAATATTGAAAAAATATTATTATATGTGATTTATGGTAACCATTGTGATTCTGGAGATGGCATGCTCAAATGGATATAAAAATTCACTTTGATAAGAAAAATTACTATACAATAAACAAAACAATGGCTTTTATCTGAGAGATACAGCTCTTCTGCATAAGAATGAGGTGGCGTATTGGAATTTCTTATTTTTGTAAAATTGTGCAAAGTACAAATAAGATTGGGATTTTCCTAACCCATCAGACGTATCGTAGCTGGTTAAAAAATAAGCCTCTCCAGGGATAGAAGATATACCACCTTTTAAACTAGCAAGCTTATAATCCTTCTAAGTATTCATGCAGTGCTTAAATTCCCATTTACTTGTTTATTGTGAAAATAAGTCTTGAAAATTTCTAAACTCTCATTTAATGATATAATTTTGTGATTTTATTTCTATGCCAACTACTTCTCACTAGAAAGTACATGTTTAATTTGGATTTAAAGTGTAATAAAGCATGGTTTTACAAATAAATAAAGAGTTAATATAAGTGGGGATCAGATAATATGAGTTTGAAATTAAGTAACAGAAAAGACAACTTAAATTGTTATGAAAGACTAGGATAATTCTTGGCTCATACAAATTCAATTTTTATATAAAATAGATGTCAGAAGATTCAGAAGTGGTTTAAGAGCCTTTCTGACTCTTATTATCTCTGTGTAGTGATCCTTTCTTATTATGACTGATGTCCTTGTGGTAATGGGATCACTGCAGTAAAATTCAGGGCAACATGCTTCCTCATTAAGTCCTGCCAGATGATAATGATGCTTCCTGAAGTCTAGAAAAGATAAGGCACCTTCCTTTCCAGAAGATGCAAACGTGTGTCTCTTCACATATCACTGGCCCAAGTAGGTAGACCACATGATTTTTTTGCTCAAATATTGTAACAAGGGTTATGAAACTATCCTGATGCATTTTATCATGACTTAGTCCTGGAAATAGATGCAGAGTCATGTTATTTTAGAACTCATGTGGTGCATGAGAAAAGCATGAATAATGGAATAAGACAGAGTTCTGTTTGGAGGAAAGAAGGGGAAGGAAGAGTTGATTTTGGAGAAGCAACCAAAATGCTATACAATATTCAACAAAAAGGTAGCTTGTTAAAATAATACATCTGACAGAAGCAAAACATATAAGCAAAACATCTCCACTTATAAGATGATATTATGGTTATATTTATATAGCTAATTTAGTGGTGGCAACCTAATGGTGAAGATCGCCATAAACCTCTACATAATCTTCCAATGCACTTTATACATCACATTAAACTATACAAAAAGTCATGCCTTCAGAAAAATTGGGAGATAGAATCTTATAAACCTTAATATTCTGGTAAGTTGAAAAATAAACTTCTATTTCTAGCAGAGAAAACACTTGAGATCATGTGGCAAGTCTTTGTGGAGAGCTAGGGAATCAAAATAAAATACAGATAAAAAAATAAACAAATATAAACAACAGCAACAACAAAGCTGTATGGAAAAGAGAAGACCTAGTGATACATGGACACAAGTGGACAGTTTTGGGAGGGCGATGCTTCTGAAGGAGAGCAGATATAAAGGAAGCCGGAGGTGAGCCCTGAAACAAGATGATGGAAAAAAAAAAGAAAACAGGAGAGGGAAGTTCATGGTCCTGAAGGACAAGATGTGAGCAAAAGGTATTGGGTGAGCAGTAAGTGCATTTAATTGTAGATTTAATGACTCCAATATAGCAGGGACAAAAGCAGAAAAATAACATAAGTGTACTTTTACAATAGAAATAATGCAACTAAAAAATGGGAGAGGAGCAAAGTGGGCTATAAGGAAGGAGAATAGACACATTAATAGTATAGTCAGTAGGTGGGAGTGAAAGAAATATTTACCACCGACACAGTGTTAATAAAAGATTAAATAAGGAAGTAGGGAAGTAAGGGCATCAGAAAGGTACAAGCTCAAAGCTAATCACTAGAACAAAACTGGAACATCTTTAAATTCTAAAACAATTTATAAAGAACAAAGAAAACACATCACATAATGAAACACAACAAGCATAATATGCATAGAATAATAAGACAGAGCAGACATCAAACTGATCGATTTTATCCATAAATGCGAATGACATTTTACCACCGTTTAAAATATCTTTTCAGGACTTCCCTGGTGGTGCAGTGGTTGAGAGTTCGCCTGCCGATGCAGGGGATACGGGTTCGTGCCCCGGTCTGGGAAGAACCCACATGCCGCGGAGCAGCTAGGCCTGTGAGCCATGGCCGCTGACTGCGCGTCCGGAGCCTGTGCTCTGCAACGGGAGAGGCCACAACAGTGAGAGGCCCGTGTACCGCAAAAAAAAAAAAAAAAAAAAAAAAATATATATATATATATATATATGTATGAAGCACAAACATTTAACACAAAATAATTCAAATGGCTAAAAATAAAGCATGATCAAAGTCATGACAGGAAAATCAAAATGAAAGAAAAGCAGGACTTGTGATCTTCATATCAAACTAATTAAAATGGAAGCCAAAAATCATGTAAAGAGCCAAAGAAAGACATGTTTTAATGTTAAAGCCACAATTTAAAAAGAAGTTATAAACAGGAATATGCAAGCATCAGATAACACAGCTACTTTAAAAATCAGAAACTGCTGTAGATTCAAGGAGCTTTAGATGGAAATACACTAATAAAGATGTTTTAATATTGTAAGATATTAAGCCAAAAGTATCAGCATAAAACAAATAAAATTAACAAAATGTAAATGAAGGTAGAAGACCTAACTACATTTTGGTAAGGCGGATTGTACATGCATATGCCAAACGGTATATCTCAGTAAGACAGACTGTGCCTTCTATTTATGTGTGTTTTGAGCATTCACAATAATTGCTCATATATAGGGTTATAAAGAGATCATGAGTAAATTCCATACAGTATACTAGAAATATTAAAAAAAAATCTCTAAAATCAATGCATTAAAATTAAACATCTAATAAAACTCATAAACCGAAAGGTCATTTTATGTCAATTTATCCTGGTAGGTAAAGCAAATAAAATATATTACGTTAACATATTTCTGATTAGGATAAGAAAGCATTCATTCATTTGAAGGATCTTTTAGTGAATTCAAAGAGAAATTTTTTGAATGGTGGTCCCTTCTTAAAGACCACTGAAAAATTATGTAAATTTTAAACGTGCATGAAATGCCCATTTGAAAAATGAACACAACAAATACTGATAATATAACAAAATTTAACACAGTATCCAGCACTTTTATGTGAATTAAGATCACAGGATTCAAGCATGTTGTTTCTGGTGATTTAATAACAATACAGAAATACAGTTTGTCTCACCTAGAGGAATAGGGTGCAGCTAAGGACAAGTACAAGATATTAACATTAGAGGAATATGAGTAAAAGGTATATGAGAACTTTCTGTACTAGTTTTGAGACTCTTCTTTAAGTCAAAAATTATTTCATAATAGTTTTAAAGAGTTTAAAATTAATATTTTTAGTATGTTTGTAACATAGATATTACTATCATAGCAATTTATTAAAACCAATTCTAATTTTTTTAGAATTTAAAAACAAAAAGAATTTAAATCTTCTATTATATTAAACAGCTCATACTTGAAATGGGATATATAAACTAAAATTACAGAATTTGTTAAAAATCATAGTGCTAAAGACAAAACATTTCACTATTTATGGAGTATATTTGAAGCAATGGAATCATATCTAAAACCTAAACACAAACAAAAATAAGAAAATAAATGAGTAAAAAATGAATTCAAATACAATCTCAAAAACAACAAAAAAGAAAGTACAAAGATGGAAATAAATATAAAACCAGATGGGGAGGGATAAATTAGAAGCTTGGGATTAGCAGATACAAAGTACTATATATAAAATAGATAAACAACAGGGTCTATTGTATAGCACAGGGAAGAATAGTCAATATCCTGTAATAAACTATGATGGAAAAATAATATGAAAAAGAATATCAGGATCACTTTGCTGTACACCAGAAACTAACACAACATTGTAAATCAACCCTACTTCAAAAAAATCTAGAAATTTATGAGATAGGAGATTTAAAAAAGGAACTAATTAATATATGTCTTATTTTTGATAAAAATAATGGAAAGACAATTCACTATCTAATTTAACAAATGAAAAAAGGATAGGGTACACATGTAAAAAAATAAGATAGGACAAGAAGAAATAATTATTGAAGTAAAATATAATAAAAACTAAGAGAATCCTTTGAAATCTTTATGGAAATAAATTTGAAAACAAAAACCAAATAATACAATATAATTTACTAAATTTGACCTGTTAAAAATAAAAAGCTGAAAGAGATCAATTTTTGTAGATGAAAAATAGTTATTAAAAAACTGTACCTCATTAAAGCACCAGTCTCAGAGAGTTTGGTCTTCAAAGATCACAGGCCCAATGCTCAATATATTGTTGTAGAACACATAAAATGAAGAAAAATGTTCAAATTATTTTCACGACACAAAGAAAACATTAACACCTAAATCTGGTAAGACAATACAAAGAAATAAATCCACAGGCCAATTCCAATCACTGTTACATAAGCCCATCTATATAAATGGTCTACTACTCAGTCTATTCACATTTTTAAATTCTTTCATATAATCTTATTTTCTCTGTGAATGCTCTCTGTATAGAATAATTTCTATATGTTTTATAGTTTTTAATGCTATTGAGAATTGTTTTTCCTTTTATATGACTTAAACTAATTGGTTATGAAGGTTCAAGAGCAATGAGATTTTCTTTTTAAATTGATCTTAAATCTGCTGAACGGGAAACTGGCTCAGATATCACAGGTGAACTTCTTTCTTGTTTTTGTTGGTTTTCACATGCAGATGTTCATATAATCAGAGACCAAGGGAACACCAGGATGAAACATGAAACAAAACACATATATATTTCACAGTAGACAAAAGCTTCTCAACTAGGGACTATTTTCTGTCCCAGCTCCACCCAGGGAACATTTAGCAGTGTGCAGAGACATTTTTGGTCAACACAAAAGTGTTTTGGGGGTTATATATGGGATACCTATATACTATACATATACTTATAATGCATATATAACCATATAAAATTTCATTTAGAGAGCACAATGATTATACTTAGTCCTTAATTTCATACAAATATAATTTCAAATGTGCTTTATTTCTTTTGAGTATTTTAAGTAGAAAATACAGGGAAATAGTGAAAAGAAACTTTGGTACTTATATGAAGGGGAATTTGGCAATGTTCAATAAAAATACATACCTTACCGTTTGACCCAGAGAATGCACTTATAGGAACCAACAAGTGACAACAACTTATAGGTGAACACACCTCCAAAACTACATAAGAGCATTTGAAAAGATTACTCAGTGCAGTATTATTTTTAATAACAAAAGATTAGAAACCACCACTGGTCCTTCAGTAGAGAACACATGGGCTGATTGTGGAGCTACAAAAATAATAAGGCAAATCTCTGTGGGTGAGATATGTATATATACACATAAAATGAAGGGGGTAAAGGAAAGGGTTGCAGAACAGTATTACGCAATGCTACATTTTGAGTATGAAAAATGGAAAATAAGAATATGTGTATGTGTGGGTCTATGTGTGCCTATGTGTGTTAGATAGTGTTGCACAAATAAGTGTAGTAGGAGATAGGCTAAAATCAATACAGATTGCGACCAAGGAGAAGTAAACACTGTTCTCTAATGCAACCTAGAAACAGTGGCACTCCAAAAGCCCTGAGTGCTCCTGCTGTCCAGATCGTTTTTTCTATATACTAAATGAAACAAGGCATTCTAGAAAAATGATTCCAGACCTGCAGCAGGAAAATGACAAGGTGTGCCTAAGACATCCTATTTTCCATAAGCAAGACAGTATTCAAAGACCAGTCGAATTTTGTCAAGAATACAGATTGAAACAATTCCTTGTAGCTGATTCATTACAATTTGAGCTTCACAAAGATTCTAAAGCATCAAACAAGTAAAAAACCCATCAGCCCATAATGGTAATAATAACAAAACATTGCAAAATGTCATGGAAATGTTAATCTTGTAGATTCAACAAGGATATTAAAATCTACCTAAACCTATGAACTAGTTTTTCACATGATAAGCTGATGTAATTAAATGACTATAATGATTTAAAAGCCAGAGGAAGAATAAAATTAATGTTTATCACCAAATATTTATCAATGTATCCACCTCTTAACTTTTTCTATAGGGATGGATTATGGCGTAAACATATTTCTTAGACGTAAATTCATCTGATGCTGATGGTCATGGATCACTGTCTGGTTAACTCCATTTTTTGGCCTACAATTCAGTTACAGTCATGTCATTATAGGCAGCATAGCTGTGTTGCTCATCCTTTATAAAATTTTCAGTTTAAGAGAAATTATTAGTTTATCATTCCTTTGAATTATACAGTAAATAGCTAGTGACTTTTTGAAATTTTTAATTCAAACACTTTTTTACATCAATAGTGATGATATATTAATGAGATCAAAACTTACATAACACACAGTGTAGGCCTGTTTTTCTAAGTGTTTTGTAAGAATTGTCACTTACTTCTTGCGACAGACTCTGGGGTATCTTAAAAATAACCACCAAATTATAGTTAATTTCTTCATTTTCCCTTTAAACATCATAAACATGCATTATCTGAGTCAATGGAAGAACAAAGAAGCCATAATATTAGTGATGAGTTTAGCTCAGAATATTTTCCGAGAGTATACAAAAATTAGAACAGCCAAGAATGACATTTTATATAATGCAGTAATAAGAAAAAGTACAATTTCATTTATATTTGTGTAATAAAAACTAAAATGATGATTTCAATGCAAAATTGTGTCTTATTGATGCCATAAATACATTTAATGAAACTGTACTTAAAAGTTATTATGGTGGGCTCCCCTGGTGGCGCAGTGGTTGAGAGTCCGCCTGCCAATGCAGGGGACATGGGTTCGTGCCCCGGTCCGGGAAGATCCCACATGCCGCGGAGCAGCTGGGCCCGTGAGCCATGGCCGCTGAGCCTGCGCGTCCGGAGCCTGTGCTCCACAATGGGAGAGGCCACAACAGTGAGAGGCCCGCATACCGCAAAAAAAAAAAAAAAAAGTTATTATGGTTAGAATTAGAAAATTCAAAACATGAATTTCATAAGTAAAATAATCATGGTCTGCTATAGAGTACAAATAAAGACAATTTGCCATGATCAATTAAAATTAATTAAAAAGAAAATTCTGAATCAGTAACACAACAAATATTCATAATGAAATAATTTAGAAAGTATTCAAAGAATGTTGATATATATAAAATAAAAAAAATTTCAAAATTCCATCAGGATTTTTAACACTCTCTGTTTATTAGTTAAAAAGCAATCGTTTGGAGAATATTAAGTATTTAATACAAGTTCCATGAAAGAACTATATGAAAAATATTAATATAGTCATAGATTTATTATCTACTTTGTGGCAAAGCACATATCTACTTGATGAGAAAATAGCTTGGAAGATACAATAATTGACAAATCTTCAACTCTGTCAAGGATAAGTGCTGTTTCGGATTACGTAAAATGTAAACTTCAAAGTTTAGATGATATATTGGGTTTTCATTTTCTTGAGGCCCTGGAAGGAACATTTGAAATAATATATAAGAAATTATGGACAGTGCTCAAGGACAATGGTTTCACTAAAAAATCTTAATGCATTTGTTTACATAAAATGACAGTGTAATGTTAAGTGCAAAAACCTGGAGCTCTGGCCAAATTTTTAGAAAATTACAGAGTGAAGGTCTCTTTTTATCTCTAGGTTATTCTCTTTATCTGTGGAGGGTAAATAAAAGATACAAATCAATTAAATCACATTAAGTCTCTTATCGGTGTATTTTATGCTTTTTAATCTTCACCAGAAAAGCTCAAAGAGATTTTAATAATATATTTAAAAAGTTGGCTTTAAAAGTATAGAAACTTGGGGGTGGGGCACTGGGTGAGGTAGGTGAGGAAAATTAAGAGGTACAGACTTCTGACTATAAAATAAATAAGGGGATAAATAATAAATATATTATATCAAAGGAATGTAATATACAGCATAGGGATTACAGTAAATACTATTGTAATAACCTTGGTGACAGCATACTTATGGTGAGCAATTCATAAGGTATATAAATGTCCAATTACTATGTTATATACTTGAATATAATATATAATATTGTATGTCAACTACATGTCAATAAAAAAAATGAAACTTTTTAAAAAAAAGTATAAAAAAGTATAAAAGTATAGAAATTAGAAAAGACAGTTTGATAGGCAGCTTTTTGGTACTAGGATATTTAAAGCAGAGTGGAATTTTATTATTTGAAATATTTGTTTTATTTTTATTTATTTATTTATTTATTTTGCGGTACGTGGGCCTCTCACTGTTGTGGCCTCTCCCGTTGCGGAGCACAGGCTCTGGACACGCAGCCTCAGCAGCCATGGCTCACGGGCCCAGCCGCTCCGCGGCATGTGGGATCTTCCCAGACAGGGGCAGGAACCCGTGTCCCCTGCATTGGCAGGCAGACTCTCAACCACTGCGCCACCAGGGAAGCCCTATCTGAAATATTCATTGTTATAGGAATAGGGTTAAGGAAGTATTTGAATATTTGACCAAAATAAAGATTAAATTTCTTTTGATACATTTTTTATATTACAAAAGATGGAAACAGCTATTTAGCATTACAAGAAATAGATATTTGACTAATTCAATCTGGGATATTCATTGAACATAAAGAAGTGATTGAACATATAAGAACTGAATAAAGAAACCTGTGAAAGAGGAGAAATTATGAAAGAAAGTAAGAGTTACACTATTCCCTCAGACTCTAAAATTGACAATTTCCAAGGCAAAACTCTTAGATTGTGTAATAAACTATATGAAATAATCTTGGTTCTTTGATCGCAAAAGTGATAAATAGAATGAAAATCTTTTAACTTTATTCATTCCTGGAATTTAATCAGAGGATGTTCATAAATCTTTGTGGATTGATTGTGCATAGAAATTGATAAAAGTAAAACAGCTTTTAACAATAAAATTTTAACAAATTTCATAATTTTTTATAAAGGATATTGAATATAAAAATTGTTACAAAAATTGATAAGTAGATTAGACTAACATGCATGAGGAGTTAATTTTTTTCTGAATTGGAGTACATATAAAGTACCTAGCTGACTATTTTTAGAGTTATCTCTAAGGTATTCAGGCATTACTAACTTTGTACAGATGACATTAAAAGACAGAAAAAAAAGAGTTGGTATGATCCCCACCAAATAAGTTTAATTATTTCTTTTAGTTCCAGCTTGAGCTAATAGTATTAGTTTATATAGAATATGATGAATTTCAATTTTGACTGTACTTACAAGTGAATTCATTTATTTATTAGAGAAAACCATAACTTATTTTGGCCAAACCTTATGCATTCATTATTGAGGACAAACTTGTGAGGCAATGGATATTCAAACAAGACACTCACAATATACCAAAAAAAAAAAAGTATATTACATATGTATGATTTGATTTGCAGCGTGAGGTTTTCTCTCTCTCTCTCTATATATGTATGTGTGTGTATATATATATATATATATATATATATCTTAGCTTTTTACTATTTAGTATTCTATCAGCTTTTTACTGTTTAGTATTCTATCACCCTGTACACAACATCTTATGCTCTATTTTTAAAATAAATTTTCAAAAATAATATTTAAGTGCAATGTTTCAGCATTATGTTTACCATCACTATTCAATATGTCCTATTGCACAAGCCTTTGCATTTATAAATGTATAAATTTCTAATATATAAAGAATAATACATAATTTATACATTTTGCATGTATCATTTCTAATGATATTTAGGAATAAAACTTTAAAATAAATATATAATGCATTTTCATACACATATATTGATGACTATAAATTTTATCAGAGTATTCTAAGATGGAAATTGTTTTATTAAAAATTATATCTTAATAAGTGTATACTTTAGTTATAACAAATAAACTAGATTTATCTCAACTTTGGCACCATTGATATTTGGCGCTGGATAATTCTTTGTTGTAGGAAGTTGTGCTGTGCATTGTAGAACATTCAGCAGTGTCCCTGGCTGCCATCCACTAGACGCCAAGAACACCCTCCAGCTGTGACAACCAAAAGTGGCTCTAGATATTTTCAAATGTTGCCTGTTCAGCCAAATCACACTGGTTGAGAAACACTGGAACATATGTTAAGAGTATATATTCTTTCAAAATGTATTTAGATTTATCTTATGAGATATACTATCTATATATCCACTTTCATTTGTAGTATTGATTTTGAATATTAGTACTCAGAAAGACCCATCACTGTTGTTCTCGTCTGTCCAGGCTGCTATAATAAAGTACCATAGACTGGCTTATAAACAATATAAATGTATTGCTTATAGTTCTGGAGGTTAGAATCTGAGAGCAGGGTGCCTGCATAGTCGGGTTCTGATGAGAGTCCTCTGTGGTTTCAGTATGCTGTCTTTTCCCTGTGTCCTTGCATGGCAGAAGGAAACAAGGGAGCTCTCTGGAGTCTCTTTTATAAGGACACTAATCCCATTTGTGAGGGCTCCATCCTCAGTACCTCATCGAAATCTAATTATAAACCACACCTCCAAACACTATCACTTGGGGGATTAGTTTTCAACATATGAATTAAGGGGAGAGGAGAGAAGCACAAACGTTGAGTCTATAACAACTGTCAAATATTTTATAACTATAGAACAACTACCAAATGTTTAAAGGACATGTATTACAAAGCCTGATCTATCTATCTATCTACCATCTATCTATCTATCTATCTATCTATCTATCTATCATCTATCTATATATATTTTTTTTACTTTTACCTAATAAAATTACATTTAGGGTCCACTAATCCAAGTTTTAAGGCCAAAATCTATTCCTATCAGGTCTAGACAGTGTTCTAAGAAGCTCACACTCTCAGTCCTTCCTTTATAAGCTTAGGTGTTTGCCTAGTTGTACCTATTCTTATACACCTCTTGCTCTTAAATAGATTCTATTCCTAAAACACACAAAAAAATCATGATACCCTATTTATAAAACCTTTTCTCTTTAACTATCTGGGAATTATACCACTGTTCCCCACTCTTTTATAATCTCTATGTTCATTACAATAATTTTGTCTTGTGCAAGTTTATCTTGAATTGTTCACATTTTCATCACTCACACATCTTAAATGTAGTCATATCTCAATAAATATTTGTTGAATAACTTCTAAGTGATCAGTCACCTCTGTCAAAAGCTTTGCATGAATTCCTAACTAAGCCAAAAATGGAATGGCCTAATTCTGGTTTCCAAACAGCCTAAATTCATTTGGAGCATTCTGCCTTGTGCACGGTTTGCCTTGTGTGGCCACAGGGAACTACTGAATGTACCTTATATGTGCTCAGCCCAGACTGGCTTAACAACATTTTTTAAAAGAAAAATGAAATCTATCATTAAATATATTGTAAAGCAGTTGACAAAAAAAAAGATAAGCTTTAGCCATCAAATATGATTGTTTTTGGTGAAGATTTTGACATGCCATTGATTGGTGTGTCTCTCTTATTGAATCTTATCTCTCTTCCCAGATGTATCATGGAAAAATACTACAGCCTTCTGCCAAATGGCCATATGACATTGATGTGAGGTTGTTTTCGACAGGAAAATTCACGTTCCCCAGTTACTGACTAGAATTGTTCTAAAATACAATTTAAATGTCTATGTTAAACACGATTTTATAAGCTAAAAGTGAAGGGATGAAAAAAGATATTCCATGCAAATAATAAACAAAAGAGAGCAAGGGTTTCTATAGTTGCTTTAGACAAACTAGACTTTAAGAACAAACATCACAAGAGACAAAGAAGGTCATTATATAATCATAAAAGGATCAGTTATCAGGAAGATATAGCAATTATATATATTACAACACTAGAGCACCTAAATATAAAATACAAACACTCACAGATCTGAAGGAAAAGACAGATAGCAGTACAATAATAGTAGAAGACTTCAATACCCTACTTTCAATAATGGTAAGAATATCCAGACAGAAAATCAATAAGGAAGCAGCATATTTGAACAGCACTATAGACCAAATAGACCCAACAGACTAATACAGAGCTTTCCATTCAATAGCAGCAGAATACATATTCTTAAGGACACTTGGAATAATTCTCCAGTATAGATCACATGTTAAGTCACAAAACAAATCTTAATAAATGTAAGAAGACTGAAATCATACCAAATATCTTTTCTGACCACAGTGGAATGAAATTAGAAATCAATAATAGAAGGAAAACTAGAAAATTCACAAATATGTGAAAATTAAACAGTTCACTCTTGAACAACCAGTGGGTCAAAAAAAGAACTTAAAAGTGAAATTAGAAAATATTGACATATTTATTTTCCAAGTCCTTTCTTATTTTCCCTTTATTCAAAAGTGGATTATCAGATATACTAATATTATTTTCTACTATAAAAGTTGTACATGATCAATAGATAATTTTGATGATACTTTAAATATAAATTAACAGATGACCAGTTATTATAGCATATAAATATCAAAGAGATTCATTAGGCCAATATCAGTGGGAAGCACTGTTTTTCATTATGTCTTTTAATCTTTATACAATCTCATGACATATACATTGCTATTTTGTCATTTTATGACTAAGTAAATTCACAGAGATTAAGTAATTTGCCCAATATCTCTAGCTCACAGGGGACAAAACTATCATCTACGTCACAGTTTCCCAGTCCAAAAGCCTGGAAAGCTTAGCATATATGGAGAAAAGCCTGCTGGTGGCCCACAGCTTCCTTTACTGCCTGCAAATAAATGCTCTTTTTTGCTACAGAAATAAAACTGAGGCTTCTGAAATGAAACAAGTAATTTTGTTGCTTCTTAAAACATAGAGCTCTTTTAAAATCTCCAATTTTTTTATGGTAACTACTGAATATTCAAGTGTTCCTAAGTCTTTAAAAGAATTTATGAGTATCATTTATATAAAATATTGTTTGAAATATAATACTCAAATATAATCATGTAAAATAGTGTCATCACTTTTATTAACTTTACAGATAACCAGTTTTTATAAAATGATTCCCACATAGTAAAAAAAATTTAAATTGTTGCAGATTTCAAAAATGTAATGAAAGAGAGAATAATTTTCAGTACTTATGCAAGGGAAGAACAGATGCAGGCAAATAGGAAAGTAAATATTCTATACTGATGAAGTGAAACTTTGCATAATGACATAAAAAGTCATTTATATTTGCTTTTAATAAAATTTAAATTCTTACTTTCATTGATTTTTAATATTTTACTTAGATTTTAATTAAAATGTTTATTTAGTTGATTAACAATCTTTTATATTAGGTAAGGCAATGAATGTATATATTTCATTCAATGTATATATTAAAGAAGTATGTTAGGATTTTGTGGTATATAGCCTATAAAAGCAAAAAATAACTCTTCAGGTACTCAAGTGATGCATGTAACTAGAAAACAGTGGCTGAACTGAAAAGTTTGAGTCGTAGTGAATAACAAAAACAATCATTGAAAAAAGTCAGTGAATGTGGAGGGGAGAGATGGTCAATCCATTTTGGCACATAATAAGTTACTTTGATAAATAAGATCCCTTCTAGGTTGCTAATTTTTCTAACAAATTATGAACACGTCACCTAAAATTTTAAGATCCAAACCTGCTACAAAACTTATTCAAATATAGTTTTACAGACCACAGTTTGCCAAAGTATATCCAAAGGAATCTTGTTCTGCTAGATAATATTTAAGACAAACAAAGCAAAACAAACCAAAAACCAACCAAAAGAATACAAAATGTCTGGGATCATGTATACTTGGAAAAGACAAAATGTTTTCTCTCTTATGGAAAATTATAAATTATTATAGCATCATACAATTCTCAAAAGTTCTACAGTAGTAAAATTATGTCAACTTTGTTAGAAAACCCATAAAAGTAGACCTTCCATTGACTACAGGAGAGGAGTATCCCAGGAACGTAGCACTATGATTAGCTGTCTTCACTTCTCACTTATAAATTCTCCACTTTTAACATCATGACTAAAATTTCTTTGAGTGCTTTTTAGTTTTGCTTTTATCCTGAGAAGAAAAACTCAATATATATTTTTAAATATGGAATTTTCTAACAAATAAATTTAAGACTATACATTTTGTTCTGCTCATGGATTTGACCATCTGACAAAACATTTTTCATATCAAATTTTCACGGTCATTAATTCAATCCCTGAGAGGACTTACAACACCTATATTCCATTTCTATAAAAAAAAACATTCATTATTGGTATTTGGTGCACATGTCTTTGGATACATATGCATACTTCAATTTCAAAGGTTCTGTATTGCATGTATACAATTTAATCTACTAAAAAGGTATTGCCATACAAATCTCATTCTATTTATATTCTTCACTGAACAGTATGTTTTTTTGTTTTGTTTTGTTTTTTGCTGTATGCAGGCCTCTCACTGTTGTGGCCTCTCCCGTTGTGGAGCACAGGCTCCAGACGCGCAGGCTCAGCGGCCATGGCTCACGGGCCCAGCCACTCCGCGGCATGTGGGATCTTCACGGACCGGGGCACTAACCCGTGTCCCCTGCAACGGCAGGTGGACTCTCAACCACTGCGCCACCAGGGAAGCCCTGAACAATATGTTTTATAATATGTTTGGGACTATGTAGTTACAGACATAGGCTTCTATATGCTGTATAAAATATATCATAATGATTATCAATGGAGTTTTACTTATTTATTCCCCTTGTATTGGTCACTGTTAGGTCTATTTGACTGCTAGCACAATCACTAATTTAAGAAATACAGATTCAGACATCTAACAACTGTGTCATAATATACATTTAATTTTTATAAATATTTAATTTTTATTAACTTAACCTTAATTGTATACTTTGTTCTTTATTTAGTGTCTCTCTGTCTCTTTGTCTCTGTCTCCCTGTTTGATATTAACATAAATTCATATAACTTCATATTTTTAAAGGATGAGGTTTTAAAGGAACATGTAGTGCAACAGTCAACCAAAGTATCTGCCTTTTTGGGCAACAGACTAAGTATCTATCATGCCCCTGTGTGGACACTGGGCTAAGAATTACATTACCTGTGTTGTAATGTGTTTAACAGAATGGCACACATGGAAAATAAGTAATAGGAGTGTGGCTTTTGTGAGTATCTATGTAATAAGGATTTGTAATTACATTACATAGCACCAAATAGTCTTTCTCTTATCTTATTTAATTCTGTCCTAAAAGAAATCTAATATATAGCTATATCTTCTATTGTTTGCCATAGATCCATGATAAATTAAAAAAAAATTCATATAGGAAATATATGGTGCTTAATTTGTTATGTGTCAATCAAAACGTTGCTGACTCTTTGGTTGATGTTAGATGTTTAGAATTTGTTTGGTTGATGTTAAAATTTTTAAATTGTAGTGTCAAGTCAACATTGAAATCAGCTTGAAGATACTACGCAATAGTTCACCTATAACTGATAAATTTAAGCATGATTTTTTTCACACACATTCAAAAAAAATTATTCAACTTGCCCAATGACATTTGCTATCTTCCCTAAGCACTTTTAATTTTGTTCATATATTGGGTTTCATCCTTGTCTACTATATATTGTGAAGGACATAGAAAAACAATATTACACTCTAATCTTCTGTAGATTTCTTGCTGTGTCTTGTTCACTCTTTTCTCTGAGGCAATTTTCTTGCATTCAGATTTAGTGTATTACATTTTTTATGTTCTCTTTCTTTTAGCATTTGCTGCCCCTACTGTTTTTGTGACTATTTGTCTGTGTACATATTCACTACTCTATTTAGTTTTGTTTTTTTTTTCCTTCTTGAGTGTATCTGTTATTTAAATACCACTTTCCCCTGATGGCTGCTATCTCACTTTAGTTTCTGACAGCTGGGGCTGTGCCTTTAGGTTATATGCTCCAGCCGTCAGTTTAGATTTCTCCCGGGCTATTCTGCCTCTTTGTGATTTCCCGAATGGGTTACATCCTGCTTGGCTGCTGTCGAGTTCTGCCTTCTGTGTGTTTGTTTTAAGGCTCATTGGATTTTACTCATAAATGAGGTTTGTTTTTCTGTTATAAGGGAATTCATACCCTTTTTCCCCTTTTTGTATTGCTACTGTCCCTGTATCTGCAGACAATCATTTCATAAATATTTATATTTTTACAAAAGTTTTCAAATATTTTTACAGTTTTATATTGTTTTAAGTTACATTTGTTTTCTTTAGAACAAATGTTAGTGCATAGACAGTGCTGTATTACACTGAAAATTGCTATAGGAATAAAGATAAAAGCAAATATGAAGCAAGATTTTCATTGTCCAAATGATAAACATGAAAGGGTGAACATTATTTCAAGTAAATGACTTTATCATTTTAATTATTTATACTTTATTTTAAAATAGACTCTTTATAAGCTGTTTCATCTTACATGATTTTTATCTCATTGTGTACATAGTTATAAATCAAATAATGCTACAAGTTTATCATTAAAAAAAGCACTCCCTATCTCCCAGGCACCATCTCCCAAATTACCAAAAACTTTATATATGCATATAAAGTTTTTTTCAAAATAATATGCTTATACCAATATTTATATATGTTTTAGAATTTACACAGTAATTATTGGCTAAAGAGCATTAGGGTTAAATCTTATACACAAATCTCCATTATAGATGCTCCTTTTTCTTAAGCTAATCATATACTATATAATTCTCTCTCTCTTCTATATATAGACAGATATACAGTTAGCTGAGTTATAAAATGCTTGTATGAGTAGAACAATATAAACAATATTTTCATATAAACCACACATTGTACCACATTTATACTTCTTTTTATGTAAAATATTTGGTCTCTTTTCTGCATTTTATCATTGCCTTATGTTTATTTTATTTATTTAGTTTCCTATATGGCTTTGATTATATCACAACCAGACTCTTTAACTGAAGTCTAAACCTCTTTCAATATGGCCTTACACTCTGGTAATCTAACACAATTGTCTATAAATGCTTCCAAACCTATAGCTCCACTGACATTTTTTAATGTAGTAATAAATGTCATGGGCTATACATTGCCAGTTGGATGGAGGATTGGACTATTTATTGAAGATGTTTGGCTATATTTTAACAATTTAATTATTGTTTAAGCATGATGATTATTGATTTAAATAGCTTAAGTCATTTTGGTTGAATGAGCTAGCTTCTCTTCACTAGATGTGATGACTTAGCTATCGGTTCACCTACTTTGCTATTTTTAGAACAAAGGATAAAATTCCAAACTTGACACCATCTACCATTTCATTCAGGACAGCTATGTTGACCATATGTCACATCTGAACATTCTTTCATGAACAGTCTGAAAAGGCCAGCAGTTTCTAAATTTAGACTATCCCAATATATTTTTATCATTCTAATTTGCCTTGAAATATCCTATAATTAATAGAAAGGGAGGTAATTTAAAATACATATGCATATATAATTGCATTTAAAAAATTTTTATAAAATAGAATATTATTCAGGATAATCTGTTTTCCTTAATATCTATGGTACATCTCATTACATACCTGCATTTTATTAGCCTCATTTTACTTAAAAAGAAATTGGGATTTATTTACTTATTTTGTGTTTTATAACATAGCCCATAAAATACATAGCTGGAATTTAAATTTCCTCGATTTTATACCAATGTTCTTACATTATAATACCCCAGAATTTTGAAAGTACAATTTTTAACTTTTTTCAATTCCAATGTTCAGAATCTAGAGTTAGAGGTTTGGTCTGTTCTTATTCACCAGAATAATGTTTTTCCATCCAGTTTTACTGAGGCATAATTGACATACAGCACAGTATAAGATGTACAGCATAATGACTCAAAATATTTATATAATGTGAAATTATTACCACAATGGGTTTAGTTAACATTCATATTCTCATATAGTTACAAATTTAAAAAAAAATTTCTTTGTAAAGAGAACTTTCAGGACCTATTCTCATGGCAATTTTCAAACATACCAATACAGCATTGTTAACTATAGTCATCATGTTGTACATTATACTCCCAGTATTTATTTATCTTATAACTGGAATTTTGTACTTTTTGACCACCTTTACCTAATTACCCCACCCCCAACCCTTGCTTTTTTTTTAGATAGCACATGTGACATCATACAGTATCTGCCTTTCTCTGTCTGACTTATTTCACTTAACATAATGGTCTCAGAATTCATCCATGTTGTCACAAATGGCAGGATTTCCTCCTTTGTTAATGCTGAATAATATTTCATTATATATATATATATATGGTATTGTTATATATATATTTTGTATATATATTGTATATATATAGTATATATTGTATACATTATTGTATACATTGTATACATTGTATACATTATATACATTGTATACATTATATTATTGTATGATATATGTATAATGTATAATATATATTGTATATTATTGTATATATTATTGTATAATGTATACATGTATATATTATTGTATACAATGTATATATTATATACATTGTGTATATATATATATGGTGTATATATATATATATATATATATATATACCACATTTTCTTTATCCATTCATCTGTTGATGGACACTTAGGTTGTTTCCATATCTTGGTTATTATAAATAATGCTGTGATGAACAATGAATTAAGGTACAGATACCTTTTCAACATAGTGGTTTTGTTTCTTTCAGATATATATTCAGAGTGAAATTGCTGGGTCATATGGTAGTTCTATTGTTCATTTTTAAGGAAACTCCACACTGTTTTCCATACTGGCTGTACCTATTTATACTCCCATCAAAAGTGCGCAAATATTCCTGTTTCTCCACGTCCTCACTGGCAGGAAGTTAAAAAACTCACCTTTTCCAGCTTTCTCTTGTCTTTCTGATTTTGTTTTCTCTTGTCTTTCTGATGCCAGTCGTTCTAATAGGAATGTAGTGATAACTCCTTGTGGCTTTGATTTGCAGTTTTCTAATTACTAATGATGTTGAGTACCTTTTCATGTGCCTGTTGGCCATCTGAATATTCAATTTGGAAATATGTCTATTCAGTGTCTTTGTACATTTTAATTGGATTATTTGTGTTTTTTGTTATTGAGTTGTATGAGTTCTTTATACACTTTGGGTATTAACCCTTTATCAGATATATGACTTACAAATATTTTTTTCCCTTTCCATAGCTTGCCTTTTCATTTTGTTGATTGGTTCTTTTGCTGTGCAGAAGTCTATTTAGTATAATATAGTCCCACTTGTTTATTTTTTATTTTATTTCTTGTGCTTTAGGTGTCATATTCAAAAATTATTGCCAAGACCCATGTCAAGAAACTTTTTTCTCATGTGTTCTACTAAGAGTTTTATGATGTCAGTTCTTACATTTAAGTCTTTAATTCATTCCTAGAGACATACAGCCCACAAAGATGGAATCAGAAATAGAATATCTGAACAGACCAATTATTAGTAAGGTGGTTGAATCAGTAATCAGAATTCTCCCACACTAGGAACTGTTCACTTAATACTAATGAAGCAGTAAAGGAGGAATAGAGGCACACACAAAAAAAGAGACATGGAAAATATAGAAAACCAAAGAAAAATCACAGAAGTAAATCCATCTATGTCAATAATAACATTAAATGTGAATAGACTACACAATCAGATCAAAAAGTAGAAATTGTCAGGATGGATAATAAGAAAACAATATCCAACTACATGTTACCTAAAGGAGACACAGTTAAATTCAAATAGGTTAAAATCAAAAGGAAGATATAAAATGTATCTTACAAACAGCAGCCATAGCAAAGTCAGAGTGGCTATAAAAATCCTGGACACAGGAGTCACGGAAACAAAAAATATTACTAGATATAAAGGTAGACATTGTATGATAGAAAGATCAGTCTTTACATTGGAGACTTGAATGCTCCATTGTCAATATTGGATAGAACAAATATGCAGAACACCAGCAAGAAAATAGAGGATGAACAAAACTAGACACAAACTACACTTTGTGTCTTCACATCAAATTTTCCAGAGATGATTATGGTCCCATTGATTAATATTTTCCTTAATGGTTTACGTTTGAACATTTTATGAGAAGCTTTTCATGACTCTTTTAAAAATATATTTTCTAATCTTTTTATTGCTTTCATAATCTTATATTTCTTGTTTCCATTTTAAAACAATCTTGAGTTCAGTTTTGCAAGAACAAGAAGGAATGACATACATATTCAAATTTATGACTTAGATTATTATTCTTTAAATTTGACCTGTATTACCTGGACTTAGAGCCAGGTATTCACCCATAATTATTCTACTGATAGTAGCTAAATCAGCTATTATTTGTTTGGGTTAATTTTTATGTGGTTATTTTATATTATTCAAACATATATTAAATGAAAGTATGTGTGTGTGTGTATCTAAGTGAATCTTTTTCTGGGAAGAATGTTTTTAGTTTTTAGAAAAAAATCAGAGGTTCATGTATAAACATTTTTAAGAAAACTTATGAATATGAGATTTGAAGCACATCTTATTCTTTAAACAGAAATATGTCAAAAATAATTTAATGGTAAGAATGACACTCAAAAACAAGGCAAACATGTTTTTAGACCAGAATCAAGTCAGATATGCAAAAACATAAGAAAACGTTGAGACTACAGGTCTTCTGGATTATTGACCTGAAAGAAAGCTGGGAAAGGTGAGTTTTTCTCTCCAGGAGTTTGATACTAAATGTGCTTGATGTGAAATCTGGGAGTTCAGCCAAAGTGAGTGAGAGAAGAGTTGGTTGTCTTGTTCACGAAAAAGTTTGACAAAGTTATTTCCCTTTACTGCCTGGGGGCATGGCTTCATGAAGTGTGTAGTGCAAGGAAGATGCAGGGCAGAGAACAGCCTTGCTATCAGGAATTGAGTCAAACATAAACAGCCTGAGTGACTGGATTTTAAATATAATAAGCAGAACTCAAAGGTCTAGTTTTGAACTAGGCCCCTTGGAGCTCCCAGAAAATCCAATCTTCATGATATCAGACAAGAGTTAGGGAAGGCTGATAAGATAAAAGAAACTAAAAGCAAGTACATAGAAAGGCACACAAGATGAAGCTTCAAGCTAGAATTACATAAAGACATATAAGAATCAGAAATTGGATTCACTCTAGAATGTATAAAAAATTTACAGATATACAGAGACAAGGGGAATATACACATCCACAATCATACCCTCACAAAAAGAATCATTAAAGAATGCACTTTACCAAGAAGAATATGTAAGCAAGTAGAAAGAATAAGAATGAGCAAATAAATTAACTAATGCATGAAAAAGTAATAAATTATTGACCTTGAAAACATATTAATATTTTAAAAAAAATTTTAAAGGAAATGAACACTGTAGATTTCACAAAATGACACATTCAGGGTGTGGGTCTGAGGTTTTGTGGTGCTAGTTTAAATAAACTAAGACATATAAACAGGAAAAAAGGTAGAGATTTAGAAATATTTTAAACTTTCAGAAAGTATACTAAAATGTGAATTTTAACAGTTTTATGTAGACCCTATAGAGATGAAATATGTTATATAGCTCCTAAAACAGCAGAGGTAATGGATGCTCCAGGGGAGAAGAGTATAGAAAGAAAGAGGTAACTTTGAGAAAACACGCAGTGAAAGGGAATAGAAGAAACATGGGGAATTTAGCTTCCTGGAAGAAAAAAAGATACCAAAAACAAAATAAAACAAAGAAAACAAAAAACCTTCTTTTATGCTATCATCAACAGAACCGAAAAAACAAAAGTCCCCATACTTCACTACGCTGACAGCTCACTCTAAAGAGAAATCCCATAAATGAGCTGAAAGTACCTCCCCACAGACATCTTTCCAATTACAAAGGGAAAGATAGTAATTTACAATGGAGAAAGCTGGCAGATGCTTCTTTAACCAAGTGATTAAATTTAATGTCACCACTAATGAGGCCCATTAATACAATGTATCGCCTGTTCTGAGGCACTGAGAACACAAAATCTTTTCAATGATATTCCTCAAAAAGTACATTACTTGCAACAAATCATGAAGATTGATCAGAAAAATCTAATTGAAAGGATATTCTATATAAGATAATGGTATCCTGTCTGCAACTCTGCAACTTGTTGTCAGAAAAATGTAGAAGGTAGGAGGACAGAAAGAGAGAGAGAGAGAGAGAAGAACATAAGAGAGTTCAAAAGCTACAGCAAATTCTGTAGAATACTTGACATTCGGGGAAGTGGGTAAAATATATATACAGGGAAAAATTGTACTATACTTATAACTATCTTATAAGTTTGAAATTTTATCAAAATATTTTTTTAATTTAAAAGGAAATTGTAAAAGTGATGTTAGAAGTAGATCAGTAATTATAATTTTTAAAAAATATTTAGACTAGGAATGTAGAAGTGTTTTTCTAACAAGCTATTTTTGGGTAAAAATTAAAATAAAATGACAGGAGATATAATAACTAAAGAATGGAAAGTATAAAAATGAAAAGAGCAAGTAATTCCACAAGAATGCAAAATAACCATGGACTTTTAGGCATTAATATACACTCAAAAAGTAAATTGGCAGTAGTAGAAGAATAATTCTATAAAATATGATACTATTGGTAGAATTAACATATTTAGATCTTCCTGAATCAATTATAAAATGAACGTATTTTTTCAAACATGAAGTGAACATTTAAAAACACTGTTCATTAATAAGTCACAAAAAAGTATTTATAAATTAAAAAATATAAATATAACATTTTCTAATCAAAATGAAATTAGTTTAAAATTAATAATCAAAATTAGACAAGTCCTAGTATGTTTAGAAATTTAAACATACATTATTTTATGAATTTATTCTCTATGTTCACATTAAAGTTATTCAAATAATTTTAAAAAATATTATAGGCTTCTTCATTTATAAACATAAGTGTAAATATTTTGAGTTAACCATAAATGTACCAGTTTGGAAAACAACATATATGATTAGTACTTAAAAATTCATCACTAACGTCTGGCTTCTGGTCCAACATGTAAAGTCATCACTCTTATCCTCACAGAGATGAAAAAAGCTGAAAACCTGAAAATCAACTCTTCTTAAAGGATCAGAGAATTGAAATCACAGGGCAAACACCCACCTTGTAAACTGAAGATATGGGAAGAAGAAGGGAATCATAGTTTACTGGGAGAAGAAACCGTCACTGGAGCCAATATTGAGTAGAGATACTTAAAGGCTAATTTACTAACTGCTGTATAATAAACATGGACAAGTTTGAGATTAAGAACTCCTGGAGGAACAATCTTTTGAGGATCCCATATTTTCATAAGTCTTACTCTCAAAATTCCTACCAGATGCTAATTGTGTGAGTTGGAGAAAAATCCCCTCATGTTTCCAGCAGAGAAAGAGAAAAAGTAACCATTTAGAAATATGTTTAGAGTGTTTCATGCTCTTTAACAAGGGCCTGATCTCAATGGAAATTATTACACTGAATAACTAAGTAAGTTTTAGCTGAGCCTAACTCACGAGTCAGAAGGGAACCACCCAATTCTAGCCCCCTTGAATCTTTCTGGCTCACATAAGACATAAAAAACAAACTAAATAAACAAACCAAAAATGTGGGAAGCAGTTGCGGAGGTCACGGCACAGTGGCTCACTCAATATTGATAACTGATCATGGAATTATGGAAGGTTTCTCCTCCCCTGCATTTTACACATCTTTAATAGAGATCCTCTAAAATAACAGAGTATTACAGCTGAAAAATCTGCAAGGTTCTGAACCTATATAATAAGAAGTCTCTGGGGAAACCCCAAGATTTCAAGGGAGACAAAAAGGAGAACAGAGGACATTGAAGCCTCTGATATCTACAGGTATAGCAAACAGTAAACACAGCCTAACTCCTGGCCAGATAAATGTAAAACCTCACACTAAAGGCCTATTTACCTCAGTTTCTTTTCCTCAATATGTTATGTGTAACTTTCAACAAAAAATTACAAGCAATATTAAAAGGCAAAAATTACCAAAAAGTTTGAAGACAGTGAAAATAGCAGAACCAGATATGTTAGAAATTTTGGAATTATCAGACCAGGGATTTAAAATATCTATGATTAATACACTAAGAGTTCTAATGGAAAAAGTGGACAACATGCAAGAATAAATGGGTAATATAAGCGGGGAGAGGAACATTCTAAAAAATAATCCAAAAAAATATTCAAAATAAAATGCTAGAAAAAAACCCACTGTAACAGAAAGGAAGAATATTTTCTTTGGACGTATTAGTAGATCGCACACAGCTGAGGAAAGAATAAGTGACATTGGGAATATGTTAACAGAAACTTCTCAACCTTAAAAACAAAGAGAACAAAGACTGAACAAAATGGGACAGAATAGCCAAGAACTTTGGGACAATTACAAAAGGTGTAATATACAAATAATGGGTGTAGCTGAAGGAGAAGAAAGAGAAAAAGGAAAAAAAACCAAAATATTTGAAGTAATAATAAACCACCACAATTATTGGGAGGCACCAAACTACAGATCCAGAAAACTTACAGAACTCCAAGCAGGATAAATACCAAAAAACAAACAAACAAACAAACAAAAAAACAAACAAACCAGCAGCTAAGCTTATCATGTTTAAAATACAGAAAATCAAAGACAAACAGAAACTCTTGAAAGAAGCCAGTGGTGGAGGAAAAACCTTACCTATAGAGGAATAAAGATAAGAATTATATCTGGCTTTTCTAGAACTCATGCAAACAGGAAAGGAAAGAAGTTAAATAATTAAAATGTTAAAAAAATTTTAAAACCCTCAAAATCTAGAACTCTTAATCTATCAAAAATATCCTTCAAAAGTGATGGAGAAATAATTATTCAACAAAAATGAAACAACCTGTTTCTGTAGACCTGTTTTACAAGAAATGTTCAGAGGTTTTATAGATAAAAGGAAAATGATATGGGTCAGAAACTCATATTCACAAGAACAATGTTCAAGAAGGAATAAATAAAGGTGAAATACAATTTTTTTATTTTCTTAATCAATATAACAGTTTATTCAAAATAATAATAGCAACATTGTACACAATGATCATAATTTATGTATAATTGAAATGAATGACAGCAGTCATATAAGGGGCAGGAGGGAGGAATTAGGAGTATTTTGTTATTATAAAGTAATGCACTATTTATGAGATAGTGTGGTGTTATTTAAAAGTGGACTTATATTAGCTGTAAATGTGTATTTACATTTAAAACTGTAGGGTAACCACTTCAATAGGTGAATGGATTCAAATAAAAATGAGCTATCAAGCTATGTAAAGACATTTCAGAAACTTAAATGCATGTTGCTGTACTAGTTTGCTAGGGCTGCCTTAACAGATCACCACAGAGTGGATGACCTAAACAATAGTAATTTATTTTTTCACAGTATTGAGGGCTGGAATCCACTATCAAGTTGTCAGCAGGTTTAGTATCTCCTCAGGTATCTCTCCTTGGCTTGCAGATGGCTGCCTTGTCTCTGTCCTAACCTTTCCTCTCTGCTTGTACATCTTTAGTATTTTCCTCTTCTTATAAGGACACCAGTCATATTGGATTAGGGCTGCATCCTTATGATGTCATTTAACCTTACTACTTCTTTAAAGACCATATCTATTAATACAGTCACATTGGCAGTTGAGACTTCAGCATATGAAGTTTTGGGGACACACATCAGTCCACACAACTGATAAGTGAGAGAATCCAGTCTGAAACAGCTACATACTGTATGACTCCAACTATATGATATTCTGAAAAAGACAAAACTATAGCCATAGTCACAGGATCAGTGTTTCTTAGGTTCAGGTGGATGGAATGGGCTGAATATGTAGAGCACAAGGCATCTTTGAAGCAGTGAAATGATTCCCTATCAATCTGTACTGGTGTATCCATGACATTGCACATTTGTCAACACCTATAGAACTGTACAACACAAAGAATGAACTGTAATGTAAAATATGGACTTTAGTTACTAATAACACATCAGTATTGGTTGATCAATGGTAACAAATTACCATGTAACACAAGGTGTTAATTATAGGAGATACTGTGTGGAGGGTAGAAGGGCATATAGGAACTCTGGGCACATTCTCTGTGCAATATTTCTGTAAACATAAAACTGAACAAATTAAGTCTACTAATGAAAAAATAAAATCATCACTGCTAACTAGATTTTTTAAACATCTTTATTGAAGTATAATTGCTTTACAATGGTTTGTTAGTTTCTGCTTTATAACAAAGTGAATCAGCTGTACATATACATATAACCCCGTATCTCCTCCCTCTTGAGTCTCCCTCCCACACTCCCTATCCCACCCCTCTAGGTGGTCACAAAGCACCAAGCTGATCTCCCTGTGCTATGCAACTGCTTCCCGCTAGCTATCTATTTTACATTTGGTAGTGTATATATGTCCATGTCACTCTCTCACTTTGTTACAGCTTACCCTTCCCCCTCCTTATATCCTCAAGTCCATTCTCTTAACTAGATTTTTATGTGAGAAATTCAAGAACATTCACTTAAAAGATTTTAGGTGAGGAAAAACACTGCCATGATTATCTCACCCTACAGGTAGAACAAATTGTAAAAAGTAAACATAAATTCATGTTCAAGTTTTAATTACAAACAATAAATAAATATTCTTAACCCAATCATCATTTTCTATGTACGACCCTTAGCAAATACCATCCATCTTGGTGAAGGTTTCATATTATTCCTGTCAAATCCATAAAGAAGCAACATTTGCTCCCACCAACCATCTCTATTCACCATTATATTGGAGGTGACAATCAATACAATAAGAGATTTAGGGTTTTCTAATAATAATGGAATTCACTAAGAAAATTTATGTTTAGAGATATTTTTATCTACTTAGGTAGACATACAAACTATAAGAAATAATAAAATGATTTACTAAGTACATGGTCAGAATTAAAAGTTAACAAAATCAATAGAATTATTGGATATCAATAAGAAAATACAGGAGAAAAATATTACAATAGATACTGGAAAAGGAAATAGATAACCAAATTATAAAAGAAAAAAAAAAAAAGGATCTTCAGGGTTCTTGCTACACACCCGCACACAAAAGTAACTCTGTGAGGTGATGGATGTTTAACTTGATTGTGGTAATTATTTCACAATGTATACGTATATCAAAACATCATGTTGTACTTTTTAATTATATACAAATTTTAGTTGTCAGTTATACCTCAGTAAAGCTTTTTAAAAAAATCTCACAGAAACATGCATTTAAGAATCCCTTAATGGTATGTTTTTAGTGGCATTTGGAAGAGGCTGTCCACCATCCCAAAGGCAGAGCTCGCTGACTTGGGAAGGCAGAGGCAAGACTGCCTATCATTCTGGTCAATAAAGGCAAAGGGATAGATTCTGATGCTTCTATGTGTGTTTGTGTTTGCATTTGTGTGCATATGTGTACATATGTAATTTGTAAAGAGAAAATATATCAATAGTATTAGAAGTTAAATTTAACACTATTTAAAAATAGAGTGGATTATTTCAGTTTACTTTTGTTTTTTCTATATACAAAATCTGGTACATGTTGTGCATAGTACAAGAATAAGTAACCAAAAGTAATCACTTTGTGAAATTTTATTTTCATTTAGTTCCTATTTATATTAAGTTAATAACTGATGTTAAGATATATATATATATATATATATACAAAAATAATTTAGTGGAATTCTACCTTTAATTTTTAATTTAGGGTCAATTTATAAAATTATGTTACATCTCCCAAAGTTTTGCATACTCTTTAAAAGAGAACTAAAACTTTCTATACAACTTAAAAAGCTTTTAAGCGTGTTTTTAAGAGAGAACCCTTAACATCTATCTCTAAGTTTATTCACATACACATGCTTTTGCAATGTCCACAGTTACTCCAACTACTTAAGGTTTATGGGAGAAAATGAAAACAAATCAAAGTTTAATTTTTACCACCTTGAAATTACATTTACTCTGGACCTTTTGATAACAATTCTCAAAGAGAGTTTCAAGCTTATATCCTTTCATTTTATATTTTCTGGGGAAAATAAGAATGTGTCTACTTTAGCCCATTGTTCATGAATTTCTCTAAATCTATTTGCCAAAATCTTAAACACAATAAAATAGAATTGACCTATTTCTCTATCTTTTAGTTTATTACTCTTTGCCTACAAAAGAAACAGCAATAACAAGCACCCATAAATGGGGAATGTTAAAATGTGTCAAATCATCGGCTTTCCACTGTCTTATTTTTATTAAACTGAAATCCAAATGGAAAGAGAGCACATTATATTACCATGTAATTTAACATGACAAAGTAAAAAGCTCTGAAACTGGTAATGGGAACATTGATTGACCTTTAAATAAAAATCTCAGGCTATGTTTCTATCTATAAGACTCATGCTGACAGGACAGATCCTGAAACACTAGCAGCTTAAAATGCTGGCATCAAGATATGATAAATATCTTTTTATGAAAGAATAAATACAACATTCAACTTGGTTACAGATGAGATTCATGAGTTACAGTTGAATTACCTCCACTTTTGTTGTTTAGTCAATATGCACTTCACCTCTTGTCATTGAAGGCAGAGATAAAACCAACACATTAAAACACTGCTGTGACATCAGAATGTATTTATTGAGAATTATTTCAATAAACTTTCAATAACTTATCTTTTTTCTACATTAATTAAAATGCTATCAGATGGTTATACTTTTGATTGAGTGAAACATAACAAGAAAATCTCTATTAAAAAAAAAGAACTATTTTTGGATGCAAGATTGCATTTATTTTTGGAAGGGACTGTTTAGAATCAGGTTTTTAGGTACAAGGTATCTTTATTTACCTGGATAGCATTACATTCATTTAGAAGGGAATTCTCATTTTTATGGATATGCATCACGAAACTGTAAAAGACATCTTACTATGATGAAAGATTAGGCTTGCTCATGAGAGTCTTATCAAAATGTAGTTTCAGATTAAATTTTAAGATAATCAAATCTGTGAATGTGTTTTAACAGTCAGTTGGTGAAGCACTGCAGGATCTCAGGTGTTATTTCATGAACAACTTTGAACCTAACAAGCTACTAAGTATCCTAGTCAGTAACATTCCCTGTAAAGAATCCCTGGGCATGTTACACCATCGGGGTATAAATTCATAAAGCAGGGCTCGTCGTACATTTTACTAAAAAGAAGTTCTAAGTCTTTCCGAATGTATAGCAACCCATGTCACACGGCAGCTTCATTCACTTTTTGTGAATCTCTCACTTCTCTGACTTCTGTCTTTGATGCTATTTATATTGATCTTCCCTTTTGTCTTCCGGTGAGCATCCCCGTTCTTTGTCCTGATGGCTTCCTTCTGTTATCATCTGTCAGGAGGACAGGAAATTATATTTCAGTGCAATACACTGAGGGGATGTATAATTCATTTTGAAAGTCTTGATGTCAAAAGTACTTTAAGAATCACATCAAATGATTTACTCAAGCAAAATCTGAGCCAATACAGAATGCCTTTTAAGATAAAATAGCTGACTTTGACCACCATCTATGGGGTAAATACGGCACATTTATGTAATTATAAAAATTATAATTGGAGATAAAATCCACTAAATTTAGCTACTCTTTCTTAGATTTCAACTTTGATAATAAAATAATTACAACATGATATTTGTAAGAAGAAATAGCCAATTTAAAGAATAATATTGTTTTCTCCTGAATTCCTGTATTATGTTTCCTTCCTTCCCTTCCTCCTCTTTCTTCCTTTCCTTCTTTCATTCTTTCTTTCCTTCCTTCCTTCTTTCTTTCTTTCTTCTTTCTTTCTTTCTTTCTTTCTTTCTTTCTTCTTTCATCAAAAATTTATCGAATGCTTACTGTATGCCAGATACTGTTTTAGATACATAAGTAAATAATAATCCTAATAATAATTATAATAATAAAAGATCTCTGCCATGTGGAGCTTATACTCGGTTTAGGATAGCAGAAACAATCTATACTAAATACTAAATGACATAGTATATTAGAAGATGATACGTGCTACTGAAAAAAGGAAAAGCAAAGCAAGTTAAGACTGATTGATAGTGTGGGGCAGGCATGACTATTTGTAGTAGTCACTTAGGTGGTCAGGGTAAGCTTCATTGAGAAAGTGAGATTTGTGAAAGTATAAAAAATGAGATCAGTGAGTCATCCAGCCAGATATCTGAGGAATATAGTATGTGTTGAGGATGCCCTACATTGCTGGAGTATGTGAAAAATAACCAGATGATCTATCATTCTGCTAGAAATGTTTCCCTCTTCGCATATCAATCATAACATTAATGAGTGGCAGCATGATATAGTGGCAAGAAAGTGACCTTCTGGGTCAGAGAGTCTTGGGTTTGCACACTTTTCTTCCTACTTGGCAGCTGGTAAATGTAGACAATTGTTCAATCCCTGTGAACCTCGATTTCCTTTACTATGTCACCATAACACCCAACTTCTTGGACCTTCAGGACAAGTAAATTATACTATATAGCTATTTAAAACAGTCAACGTATAGCGACAGTGGCAGTGCACCGCAACAGAAAAATGTGACATGCTAATTCAAGCTTATATGATGCTAAGCCGTGTATGTTGGGCATTGGAACAGAAGAAGTTACCTCTTTTCAATTTTTCTACATGATATTTACTATCCAGAAATATATATATATATATATATATATATAATTTCATCACACAACATTAATTTGTTCTTTTGGTATTTGCAGGATAATACAAGAGATCACTATTATGATAGAATCAATTTATTTACTGCATTTAAAAATTCATTCCCCAAATTCATAGTTTCAAGGAATATTTTCTGGGTCTCCTCTTTTCCTCCAGGTACCACAGATACACCTGGAGATGTGTGGCTGTCAGTTCATTGAGTGCACTGATCTTATCCTTATTGTTATCTCCATTAGACACACCTCCACTGTGGGTACATCATTTCTCAGTGTTTGTTTTACAGGTGCACCAAGTGAAGAGTCAACAGAAAATCTTCTAAAAAATCATACAGTCTGTCTGCAGTTACTTTTTCATGATGATCAATTAATTCAGGGATGGTGTTGACAAGGTTAATTCATCAATTGTCAAGGCATCCTTTCCAAATTTATGGAGGCAAAAAAGATTCAACCCACTGCCTTAATCATAATCTTTAAAATATTTTCTTTCAGTTCCTCATTTTCAGTTTTGAAAAAATAAATATTATATCTCTTTATTCTTGCTTCCTGAAGTTTTTTTGACTACAAAGCTCTCCCAGTGGTACTCCCCTAATGCAATTTTTTGTACCCTTATTCAATTTTTTTTAATTATTCTTTTTTCTCATTCATTCTTTCTCACCAGTTGCTTTGATAAAGGTACTAAGGTAATTCAATAGGAAAATGGCATTCATTTCAACAAGTTGTGTAGGAACCACTGAATGTCAATATGGAAAAGAACTTCAAAAATCTCTTTAAGCTATAAATGAAAATCTAGTTGAAATGAACCACAAACTCAAGAATCCATACTAAAATGTAAGAGTCCTAGGAGAAAATACAGGAAAAAATCTCCATGAATTTTGGACAAGCAAAATTTCTTTTTCTGAAGATAAAGAACATGAGCCAATAAAAAAGTTGATAAAAAAATCAGCATAATATCTTCTCTTTAAAACACCATCAGGAAAATAAAAATTAAAAATACACAAACTGGGAAATTATTTTTACTTTTTTTTTTTTTTTTTGCGGTACACGGGCCTCTCACTGTTGTGGCCTCTCCTGTTGCAGAGCACACGCTCCGGACACGCAGGCTCAGCGGCCATGGCTCACCGGCCCAGCCGCTCCACCGCATGTGGGATCTTCCCGGACCGGAGCACCAACCCGTGTCCCCTGCATCTGCAGGCAGACTCCCAACCACTGTGCCACCAGGGAAACCCTGGGAAATTATTTTTAGATTACAGGACTTGTACACAGAATATATTAAACACTTTTCAAATTATTAAAAATAAGAACAAAAAAGCAAAAATGGACAAGATATTTGATCAGGCATTTTGACACTATCAATAGCCAATAAACACACAAACAAGCATTCAACCTCATTTGTCATCAGAAAAATGAAAATTGAAACATATTTTATACCAATCCATACTGTTACATACATAATGGCTAAAATTAAAAATGGATAATATCAAGAGTTGATAAATATGTGGAACATTATACATGTCAAGTGGAGATGGAAAATATTTCAACTTTAGAAAACAATTTTGCAATTTTTATAAAGTTAAACATACATTATTCATATTACTCTGCATTTCCACTCCTAGGAATTTGTCCAAGAGAAAAGAAAATTTAATTTCATGTAAATTCTTTTACATGAATGTTCATAGTAGCTTTAGTCTTAAATGTCAAAATTTGGAAACAGCTCACATGTCCATCAACAGATAAATGAATAAACAAAATTGGATATATTTGTAAAGTGGAATACTACCCATTTATATAAAGACATGAACTACTGATGCACACAGTGTTATGGTTGATCTCAAAAACATGCTGCTGAGCAAAAGAAGCCAGCCAAAACAGTGCATGCTATATAACTCCATTTGCTTTCTCCTACCCCATGAGAGCACAGAAGAGCTGTCCCAGAGAGGGATTGCAACTTCCTCCTGGATCTCAGCATGAGAAGACACATGGACAAGAGCCAAGCAAAGTTAAGCAGACCTGTAGCCATAGCAGTAAAACCACAGTTGCTGCTATGGACCGTGAATCATAAATATATCTATTCTATAAGTCACTGAGATTTTGAAGCTTTTGTTATCACAGAAAACCTGACTAGCATAAGAAAATGCAAAAAGTTCAGGAAAAATGGGTAGAATTTCATGAATGATTTCTTTGAAATTATGAAAAAGGATAAGATCTAGTACACAAATACCTGCCTCTCTGGAGGATATAATCCAGCAAAAAGGTGAATGCATACAAAAAAAATAGACTACATAATATAATTATAGATACTGGCATGTAGTAAGATGCACTGTCATGTACATTAATACCATCCAGGAAAAAAAGTGGAATGACAAGTTCACTGCAAACATTAGAATAACACATCCTTTAGAAATGTAGAAATCACAATGACACATTCCAACTACTAGATCCTCATTTTTTTTTGTTATGTTATTAACATATTCTATCTTTACTCAAAAAAACTTGATTAAATGTCTTAATATAAAGTTACACTCTTGTCTCTTTGTGATAATAGGGGTGTTATTTTAATTTGTATGTTGAGTGGTAACCACACTACAAAGTAATACATTTAAAAGCCATCTCTTAGAATCATAGTACAGAATATCTCCAACACTAAGGGCCCCTTATTGTACTTTACTTCTTAAAAGGAACCACAGATTCATTGTTTCTGTATTCTTGTGATGGAAAAAAGACATGATCTTAAGCAACTACCTAAAAGTATTGTAGTGTCCATGGAAAACCAAGTAAAGATATAGGAACATGAGTAGAGTTATTATCCTGATCTGGAGTTTTGAATGGAATTTTGGGACACTGTAATCCATTTTTCTAATGTATATTTTTCTCATTATTCTCTTTCTATCCTACTTACAGAAATGACATGTGTCAACAAGTGATAATTGTTCCTCATTGTACTAAACTATTTTTTAAACAAATTTACCACAAAATAACCACTGATATTTAACTAAATTAAATATGAGTGCTGTCTCTTGGAAGAGTAGATGAAAGTTATAGTCAAGCTTATGCTTGCAAAGAGAATTGGAAGGAAGCCCACCATATTTTTTCACTTATAATAGAACTCATCAGAACCTAAAATTCTTGTGACCAGAAGTGGTATCATCCCAAATGCTGGGCAAAGTAATCTTCAGGACCCATGAAATAACTTGATGCTTTAGGCTTACTAAACCTAAAATAATTGTTGACTTATACTCTCACTTATGATTTGTGTTTGGCTTATTGACTATTTTCTTTATTTTTAATCAATGCTAAGTGAAGAGCTAAAACAAAAATAAGGATTTTCTCATTCACTGAAAATTCTATATTTATATATTGCAAATTGAAGAATGTGAGTAATGCTCATAAATACACGTGAGCAGAGGTATGTCTGTTACAGACATTTTCATCCATATTTCTGGCAAAGATTCAGTTTTCTTCTTATTTCATAGCTTCACATAGAAAAGCAATTACTTAAAATTTTTTTAGTGGACCAAATTAATATGCTTATTCTACCAAAGCCATGTTAAATGCAGAAATAAAAATCAAAGCCAATGTTGAATGTGCTATTTTTACCTCTTAAAATAATTCCTGTGGTCTTGTCAAATAAGCCATGTTGCTAACATCTTTAAAAATAACATGCATGTATTCTGAAATGGAGGCATTTATTCTGAGCATCTCAGATCTATCTTTGATGTAGTTATAAGCTAAAGGCCATATGAAGAAGAAAAAAAAGTTGTAACTTACCCCATATAACTTAGAGGCAGGGGAGATTTGAGAGATAAATTATTTACAGGAATTAAAGAAGACACAACAGGGCTCTTGTTGTTTATTAAGAGTGAGTGATTTTCAAACTTGGTTAAGTTATATTTCAACAGATTCTGTCTTATACTTTATTTCACCAGCATCAAGGTGGATGAAAAAAATGTTAAAACTCTTTTTTGTCATTCTCCAGAGAAGATAATGGGATTTCCCTATTAGTATTTCTTCCCTCATATCATACTGAAGCATTAACTTCTAATAATATTATCATGATAGATTACTAAGCAACTGATACAAAGTAAGAGCCATAATGATAAATTTCCTTCTGATACTCCTATAAGGAAATTTATTAAAAGTTCATAAGATGGATGGCACTGTTTATGGACAATATTCATTCGTTTTATAGCATTAAAGGAAAAACAGAGGCAACTGAGAATGAATCTAGCAAATATATTCAGATCAGGCTGTGCCCTTTCTCTAGACAGCAAATTTCACCAGCTACCATCCAGAACTTGGAGGTAGAAGCTATCTTCAGGGGTGTGCTAATAGAAGTGTAACAACTAGCTCTCAGAAGAAGCTCAGATTTGCATTTTTTCTTTCAGTCTCCGAAAAGAAAATACATCACAGTCGATTTGAAACTACCCATATGACATCACTGACCTCTGAGTTGGAAAGAAATGTGCAATTAGCCCTCACAAGTCACATGAGCCAGCTCTAACACAGCCATTTATCTTCCAGCAGTTGTAAAGTTGTAGTGTCCAAAGGGATTGGATGTAACATGTATGTTTCCAAAGGAGACTAGGATTAATAAGGAAAAAGTAACTAGAGGTAGATTTCCACCTCTATGGGAAAATCTTTCCAAGAGCAGCAGACCACATCTTTTGACTGATAGGAACTGGTGTATCAATGATTCAGCTCTTTGTCTTCCTTTTTGAGATAATCTGAAGCCTATGATCTCCACTGTCTGATGTGTTCTCCAGCAGAATTTAGCTTCAGGTGCTCTCAGTGGTTACGTGCTTGATAGTCACACTTTATCTATTACTTTTCCTTCCCAGTGAGTCCACATAAACTATTTGCACTCTATACCTTGTCTTAGTGTCTTAGTGGCTGCTATGGATACTTCTAAAGCTAATGTCCCTAGAAGACTAGAGAAGAACTAGTTCTCATGGCTTCATAAACCTCAGAAAAGTCAGTCAGATTAAAACAAAAATCAGTGAAATAAAATCCCCAAATACATTTAATTCTGTGCTCCATGTAAGGTTAGCTGAAAACTCTCACAAACTATAAACATGAATTACAATATTTTAAACATGTCTTCTTAGAAAAGTATTCTTCTACAGTATCATCAGAGTTCAAAAGTGAAAAGAATTGCTAAAATTCTAATCATATTCTTGGAAACATATGAAATAAAACATGGTGATTTTCTAATCTTATTACAATTGCACTGGTGATTTGTCATTCATTCATCCATTCACAAGTTTATTCAACACTCAGCATCTATTAGGTATTAGATGCTGTACTAATCACTGATCTTAGAGTAATGAACAAAACCAATAAATATTCCTGTAGCCCTGAGTTCACGGTGCTTACGTTTTAGTGTGAAATGTTGGAAAATAATTAAATATATAACATGTTAAATTATATTCAGTGCAAAAGATAAAATTAGGGACTGCTAGGCCAAAAACAGATTACAAATGTAATAAGTCAGAAATTCATGTACCAACAAAGTGATAATGGGGGTAATTTTTAAAAGCTGAGGAGGGGAACCTTATACATACAGGAGAGAAGAGGTTCCACCATAATGGATTTGAGATGGGCTCTTGTGAGGCGTCCTCTAGAAATAGCGAGGGTTCCATCAGCCACATCAGAGTGAGCTAAGGAAGGAGCAGTAGAGGTGAGTCATGGAGTACTGGAGAGAAGCAGATTTTATAAGATCTTGGATGTCATTTGTGCTAAAGGGCTTGGTCTTTACATACTGAGTTGGATGGGAGAGATCGGGAGAGGTTTTAGAGGAAGAGTGAATGTGACTGACTTACTTTTCAAAGGAGCGTTAACCTGATTTTCTTTAAAAACAGTATATGAAGGGAATTCCCTGGTGGTCCAGTGGTTAGGACTCAGCACTTTCACTGCCAGGGTCTGGGTTTGATTCCTCGTCAAGAACTAAGATACCACAAGCTGCGCGGCTTGGCAAAAACAAAACAAAACAAAACAAAAACAAACCACAAACAAACCAGCAAACCAGTATTTAAATTATCATTTAAAGAGACAATTGACAAAGGGTTGAGGTCTTGGGTATGGTCAATACCCACCCAATAGGGAATCAACCAGAAAGCAGGAGAGACAGATAGGAGATGTGTCGAAATCAAAGAGGCATAAGATGATGGTAGCTTCAATCAGGTTTAATGGCAGCGGAGGTGAAGAGAAACAGGTTTTGTATTCTGAAGTTAGAACTAATAGGACTAGTATGGATTGAATGTGTGGTTGGAGAAGGAAAAATGGAACAAGGAGAAAGATAAGGGTGCCTTTCAGAGAGATAAAAAAGACTCTTGGAGGAACTTAATTAAGGGGAGAAAAGCAAGGGTTAGGGTATAGTCTGCAGTTTGCCTTCCCAAATTTCTGCTTCCAGAATATTCAGTGATACTCCAGCAGTGATTTTGGCTTTCTCTTTTTCTCTGGGCTATCGCAAGTAATTCTGCCTTTCCTGGGCTTCTTTTCTCATAGTGATGTAAGAATTACTACGATTCTATTTTATTCTCAGCTGCTCATATTTTTGACATTTCTTAGTGTTCATTGTCACCTAATGTGGCAAATTAAACAAGGCTGCCAATTCTTAACAATATTTCCATCAAAAGAAGAGTGTACACCCTGCACCTTTAATTTGTCAGGTCTTGATGAGCGCCTGGACAAATAACACACAGTTAAAGTGACATCATACCAGTCCTCAGAAAACTGGTAGCTTCTACTTCTATCTGGAATACTCTATCTGGAAGCCCTGAGCCACCATGTAAGAAATCTTACTACCTCTCAATCACCATGCAGGAGAGTCCTCAAGTAAGTCAAGTAGTGTGTAGTTTGAGCTAATCCCAGCTTTTCATTCATCCCATCCAAGGTTACAGAGATGCAAGGGATGCTGTGTTTAGCCCTTCAGACCAGACCAACTGTCAGTTGAATACCACTGAGAGATCTTAGTTGATGCCACGTGGAGCTGAAGAACTGTCATCCTGATCCCAGCCTGAATTCCTGACCCACAAAAATGTGAGGTATAATAAAAAGGAGTTTTTAAGGCTCTTATATTTAAGGCAGTTTGTTATGTGGCAATACATAACTGGAACAGATCTAGGGGTTTTGCAGATATTTTCCATGGAGTTTTGGTTTTCTTATTCTAGTAACATAGGGAAGATTTTAAACTGATCTCTATACTACCACAGTCTTCTTGGAATTCCTCTTATTTACTCTGGTGTCCTACACAGCATTGCTTCTCAGAAAGAAAGCCACTGTACAGCGGTGTGAAATGCACAGATTTTGGCTGTTGTAGCAATAATGTGATAAATGCTTTGAATCAGATAGTAACATTTGGTCTGGTTTTTCCAAAAGCCAGAATATATGAATTTGGAAATCAAGATTCCAAGTAAGAATGGGTCCTCTTATTCGTATACCTAAAAATACCCTAATTTCAAAATTTTCCTTACCCTGTATTTCACATTTTATTGGTTTTGATATTTTAATTCCAAGGAGTGAAATATTTCTTTCAAAGCTCAGAATGATTCCTTAAATTCAGCGAAATATCTGGCCATTTCGGCATCTTCATGGTACTGAACCAATAGGAAAATAAAGGATTACTGTATACCTTGCTGCTATTGATCTTTTCTATCTTTAATAGGCATTAAATTATGGAAAATTATTTTCTCCATATATGAAAGATGACCATGAGAGGAGAAATATTGTGTCTTAGTGTGTTTCTTAGTGTGGGGAGAAATATGAATTTCTTTCTTAGTGTGATATATATATATATATATATATATATATATATATATATATATATATACCTCCTTGGACCTCTTAGGATCAACTTTATATTTGTGGAATATAGGATTTCTTTTTTTTTTTTTTTTTTTTTTGCAGTATGCAGACCTCTCACTGTTGTGGGCTTCCCGTTGCGGAGCACAGGCTCTGGACATGCAGGCTCAGTGGCCATGGCTCACGAGCCCAACCGCTCTGCGGCATGTGGGGTCTTCCCAGACCGGGTCACGAACCCGTGTCCCCTGCATCGACAGGCGGACTCTCAACAACTGCAGCACTAGGGAAGCCCTAGGATTTTTTAAACATGGTCTAGTGAATATTTTTATCTAAAATTTATTAAAGAAGGTTGCTCTGATATTCATAAAATTGATTATAAAATTTCCTCTAATTGTGTTGTCACTGTCCAGTATTATTATCAATGTTTTGATAGTCCAGTGATAAGACTTGAGAGATTTGGCTATACACAAGAACTATTTGTATTAGAGAACAATGACATCAGTTAGCAGGTTGGTTACATCCAGTCATAAAGCCAAATGTTCTTAATATCTTCTTTATGAAGATATTTTTGATCACTATTATAGGATATTTTATCCTTATTGATTAATTCTCATTTTCAACCTTTATATTGTGCATCTTAAATTTATTATTATTTTTTTTTTCGGTACGTGGGCCTTTCACTGTTGCGGCCTCTCCCGTTGTGGAGCACAGGCTCTGGATGCGCAGGCTCAGCGGCCATGGCTCACGGGCCCAGCCGCTCCACGGTATGTGGGATCCTCCCGGACCGGGGCACGAACTGGCGTCCCCTGCATCAATCGGCAGGCGCACTCTCAACTGCTGCGCCACCAAGGAAGCCCATTAAATTTAAATTTTTGATTTTGTATACATTTTATATTGATTTTCAAATAAATTATTCAGTGTTTTATATTTTATCCTCTTCCAATTTACTTTTATTTCATATTTCAGTACTACATTACATGACTTGCCAACATCATTTAACACAGTATTTTCTCAACTGAACCAGTGTTTCAATTGGACAGTAATAAAACACACTCTCCTTGTTTTTTCTCCAATTTGACTAGCCTTGTTAACCTGCTCTGCCATTTTCTCCTTATCTTTTCAACCTCATAGGATATGTCTTGCGAAATCTCTATCCACACTCACTCTCTAAGTGAACTTTTCTTAGAAATGAATTATGAACTAGTTTCATAATTTTAAATATCATCTAACTGCTGATGATTTAAGGACCAACTACTAAAAAAAAAAATAATGTATATTGCCCAGGATCCAATTTCTTGTATGTTTTCTGGCTGTGATAGATTTTCAAGTCATCAGCATTTAACAAACTTTCCTAGAGTAGCATATTAAGCTACAAGACATATATATTTTTTGCTTTGAAATAAACTGCTTCATAAAATAATTTAATGTAAAGTGTGATATTCATAAAAGTGTCATCAAAGTATTATTTTAGCAGGCACTCCAAATAATATTAACTAAAAATGTGCCTAGTACTTTAAATAACATTTAATTGAACTATTTCAAGAAATCTGTAGATATTTTCATTAATATTTTATAGACACTTATTACAGATATTTAACAAATTAAATAATTTACTCAAAGTAACAGTGCAATGGTGTGTCTCTAATATGACTTCTCTGGTGCTTTAATTATAGCTTAAATAAATACTCTTTCTTTTCAGTGCCTAGGATTAAGGAAAATCAACCCATAAATTATATTATATATAAATAAAATATGTATAATAATATATAATACAAATAAGTAGTTTATATTAAACTATAAGTTTATAATAAGTATAACTATAATAATTATATGTATTATAATTATAACTATTATAACTATTATATTATAACTATTATAACTATTATATATATAGTTATAACTATATAGTTATATATAGTTATAACTATTATAACTATTATAACTATAACTATTATATTATAACTATTATAACTATTATAATTATAACTATTATAATTATAACTATAATTATAACTATAATAATTATATGTATATGTGTATTATAAGTGTTATTAGTATATGATTGATTATAAGTGTATTATAATATATAACTATGTATAATGTGATATATATATGTATATATAGATAGCTATATTGTAGCCATTTTATAATTTAAAGACTTCTGTATTCTGCCCTGAAAATTAATGTACTCTTTTCTTTATTATATTATTTTATTGTGCAGAGTTCAGAATTTTTAGGATTAAATCTCTGTCTCTTTACCAGCTCAAATAGTCCCTTAGCTATAGACAGAGTTATAATCTGGCCTGTGATGAGAAATGAGCAGATAATGGGGTCCTAGACTGTGGCTCCAGGGTTAACCAGGGTAAGATAACCTATTTCATAAGGTAAATCTGATGTATTTATTAAGTGCTTAAAGCAGCTCCAGAAGCAAGTTATATGATGTATACAGCTGTCTAGTTTTGTTCATTTTACTCTGCTTCTGGAGAAAACATGGACCACACATATGCATAGATAATGAGTATAACTAAGTCTCTTGTTTATAAAAATGGTACTATTTTTAAGTTATTGAAACATTTTTACAATCTGGATTTTATAAATTTAATAATTTTGAATAGGAAAACCAAGATTGTGTTCATTGCACAAGTTTTAAAATATGGAGACACAGGAGAATATCCAATGCTTCTCTCAAAAATCTTTGCATGTAATTTTATCACTGCCTTGTTTCTTTGCATGAAATCATCAGTTTTTCTGTGAGGGCACCATTATGTGGCTAATAAAACTAGCATTCTAATTTTTAAAATATGTAAAATTTCTATCGGCATTTTAACAAGCAGGTAGACATATTCTATTTCAAAAATGCTCCTACTTCTTCATAGAGCTATTGATTACCATGAAAGCTTCTGGTAGCATGGGAAATCCTTAGACAAATGAACTGAAAACTGGTGATGAATATAGCTGAATTTGGCACAGATTAATGCAGGCAATGCACAATTTAGACTCAATAATTTACTTTTAGAATATTATTGCCCTTCGATGGACAACTCCCAAATTTTTGCCTACAAAAAAACCCCTAAAACCTTAGTCAAATTTTTTCTCCTGAGAATAGCTGCAAGCATATGGGTGCGCCCAAGAGTGCAGCAAACACCTAGGACGCCTTTATTGGTATCATGCCATTGAAGGGATATTTGTAATCTTTGGTGCCAAGTATTTTTTCATATCTTTGAATGAGAAGGGTGCGCTCTTTGACACTGTGATATCCCACTGTCATATTGAAGAATTGTCTCAGCTGTACTGCAGCTGGATTCTTTTTCTTTTTAAATTTTTAATGCATCCAGCTTATTTATTATTATTATTATTTATTTATTTTTTTTTTTTTGCGGTACGTGGGCCTCTCACTGTTGTGGCCTCTCCCGTTGTGGAGCACAGGCTCCGGATGCACAGGCTCAGCGGCCACGGCTCACGGGTCCAGCCGCTCTGCGGCATGTGGGATTCTCCCAGACTGGGGCACGAACCCGTATCCCCTGCATTGGCAGGCAGACTCCCAACCACTGCGCCACCAGGGAAGCCCCTATTTATTATTTTTACCGGGATAAGAACACAACAAAATTTAAGTGCACAACGCAGTATTATTAACTGTAATTCAGCTCTTCTCATCTCTGTCTGTCAAGAGTTGTATTATTAAGTGTTATATAATGTATTTTAGGATTCAAATCCTGCCTCTACTTTTTATAAGCTATGTAACAGCAAACAAACCAATCAACATTTATGAGTTTCAGTTTACTCATCATTAAAATAAATATATGACAAAGGAGCCAAGAATATATGACAGAGAAAGGAAAGTCTCTTCAATAAATGATGGGGAAGCTAGTCAGCCACATGCAGAAGAATGAAACTAGACCACTATCTTACACCATATACAAAAATTAACTCAAAATACATTAAAGATTTGATGTAAGATTTGAAAACATAAAACTCCTAGAAGAAAGCATAGGCAGTACACACTTCGCCATCGGTCTTAGCAATATCTTTTTGGATATGTCTCCTCAGAAAAGGGAAACAAAAGCAAAAGTAAACAAGTGGGACTACATCAAACTAAAAGTTTCTGCTGCAAAGGAAATCATCAACAAAATGAAAAGATGACCTACCGAACGGGAGAGGACATTTGCAAATCGTATATCTGATAAGGAATTAATAGCCAAAATTTATTAAAAAACTCAAACAACTCAACAACATAAAGACAACAAACCACCTTCAAAATGGGCAGAGGATCTGAATAGACATTTTTTTCCGAAAGAAGACACACAGATGGATAACAGGCACATGAAAAGATGTTCAACATCATTAATTATTAGGGAAATGCAAATCAAAACCACAATGAGATACCACCTGACACCTGTCAGAATGGCTATCATCAAACAGACAAGAAATAACAAGTGTTGGTAAGGATGTAGACAAAAGGGAACTCTTGTGCACTGTTGGTAGGAATGTAAATCTGTGCAGCCACTATGGAAAACCGTATGGAAATTCATTCAAAACTTAAGACTAGAACTAACATATGATCCAACTCTTCCACTTTTTTGTGTGTCTACCAGAAATCCACTTTTTAAAAATTGAAGTATAGTTAATTTACAATGTTGTGTTAGTTTCAAGTATACGGCCAAGTGATTCATATATATGTATATGATTCATATATATATGGAACAATCTAAGTGCCCATGGATGGATGAATGAATAAAAAATATACATTTGAGAGTCCGCCTGCCGATGCAGGAGACACGGGTTCGTGCCCCGGTCTATGAAGATCGCACATGCCGCGGAGCGGCTGGGCCTGTGAGCCATGGCCGCTGAGCCTGCGCGTCCGGAGCCTGTGCTCTGCAACGGGAGAGGCCACAACAGTGAGAGGCCCGCGTACCACACACACACACACACACACACACACACACACACACACACACACAAAATATATATATATATATATATATATATATATATATATATATATACAGTTTATATATACAGTGGAATCTACTCAGCCATTAAGAAAAGATGAAATCTTGCCATTTGCAACACGGATGGAACCTGAGGGTATTATGCTAATTGAAATACATCAGACCTAGAAAGACAAACACTGTATGAGTTCATTCATATGTGTAACAAAACAAAAGAAAAAAAGAAAAGAAAGGAAACACATAGATATATAGAACAGACTGATGTTTACCAGAGGGTAACAAGGTTGGGAGGAGGGCAAAAGGGGTAAAGGGGTCAATTGTATGGTGATGGATGGAAAGTAGACTTTTGGAGGTGACCATGCTGTGGTGTGTTGAATTATAATGTTGTGCACATGAAACATATATAATGTCATAAACCAATGTTACCTCAAAAAGTAAACCTGAAAAAATGTTGATAATATTGCCTGTTTATACTTACCTGCTAACAAGTATAATATCAAAAGGAATATTACTCATATGATTAGGTGGTAAACAATGGAGTTCTATGAATTTATAAAATCTTAATATTAACTCAAATTTTTATGTTTGAGGTGTATATCTATAGCCTCTGAACTATCCTTTGAAACAGGATGCACAATAAAATGTTTATATTCATGTCAGTATTATTTCTCTTAAAACAGAATAAAATATAGAAAAATACCAAGAATTTCTGATTTTCTTCACTTGGTTGTTAACATTCTCTAGAACATTTAAAAATACCTCTTGGCCAGACTCATAGAATCATGTACTCTGCTCTAATTATTCCTTATTCAAGAGAAATAAGAATTTCATTGCTTTTTATGTAGAGCCCTACAACTACTGAAATAGAAAATTTGGCATGCATCCCTAAGACAGGAGAAAGATGTAAATAGAAAACATTCAAATTCTTGGAAGCACAGTCCTTACAAAGGGAAAAATATATATTTACAGCTATCAGGAGACACATGCTTTTGTTGATAAGATTTTATTCTTCTTACAATAATGCTTAGTTTATGTCAGTCAATCAGAATGTGTACTTGAGGTCATCAATTTAAAGATGGGGCAGCCCCAGCTGCCATATCCACCTCATTTTATAGCTGTGTAATATTCCATTGTATACATGTATATACATCTTCTTTATCCATCCTTCTGTCGATGGACATTTAGGTTGCTTCCATGTCCTGGCTATTGTAAATAGTACTGCAATGAACACTAGGGTGCATATATCTTTTCAAATTATGAAATTTTCTGGCTATATGCCCAGGAGTGGGATTGTTGGATCATATGGTAGCTCTGTTTTTAGTTTTTTAAGAAACCTCCATGCTGTTCTCCATAGTGGCTGTAGCAATTTACATTCCCACCAACAGTGAAGGAGGGTTCCCTTTTCTCCACACCATCTTCAGCATTTATTGTTTGTAGATTTTTTTTGAAGATGACCATTCTGACCAGTGTGAGGTGATACTACATTGTAGTTTTGATTTACATTTCTCTGATAATTATTGATGTTGAGCATCTTTTTCATGTGCCTCTTGGCCATCTGTATGTCTTCTTTGGAGAAATGTCTGTTTAGATCTTCCACCCATTTTTTGATTGGGTTTCTTTTTTTTTTTTTTTTTTGATATTGAGCTGCATGAGCTGTTTGTATATATTGGAGATTAATCCCTTGTTGGTCGCTTCATTTGCAAGTATTTTCTCCCACTCTGTGGATTGTCTTTTTGTTTCGTTTATGGTTCCTTTGCTGTGCAAAAGCTTTCAAGTTTCATTAGGTCCCATTTGTTTATTCTTGTTTTTATTTCCATTATTCTAGGAGGTGGGTCAAAAAACACCTTGCTGTGATCTATGTCATAGCGTGTTCTGCCTATATTTTCCTCTAAGAGATTTTTAGTGTCTGGCCTTACATTTAGGTCTTTTATCCATTTTGAGTTTATTTTTGTGTATGGTGTTAGAGAGTGTTCTAACTTCATTATTTTACATGTAGCTGTCCAGTTTTCCCAGCACCACTTATTGGAGAGAACGTCTTTTCTCCATTGTACACTCTTACTTCCTTTGTCATAGATTAGGTGACCTTAGGTGTGTGGGTTTATTTATGGACTTTCTATCCTGTTCCATTCATCTATATGTCTGTTTTTGTGTCAGTACCATACTGTTTTGATTACTGTAGATTTGTAGTATAGTCTGAAGTCAGGGAGCCTGATTCCTCCAGCTCCATTTTTCTTTCTCAAGATTGCTTTTGCTATTCGAGGTCTTTTGTGTTTCCATACAAATTTTCAGCTTTTTTGTTCTAATTCTGTGAAAAATGCTCTTGGTAATTTGATAGTGATTGCATTGAATCCGTAGATTACTTTGAGTAGTATAGTCATTTTGACAATGTTTATTCTTGCAATCCAATAACATGGTGTATCTCTCCATTTTTTTGTGTCATCTCTGATTTCTTTCATCAGTATCTTATAGTTTTCTGAGCACAGGTCTTTTGCCTCCTTAGGTAGGTTTATTCCTAGGTATTTTATTCTTTGTGATGCAATGGTAAATGGGATTGTTTCCTTAATTTCTCTTTCTGACATTTCATTGTTAGTATATAAGAATGCAAGAGATTTCTGATATTAATTTTATATCCTGCAAATTTACCAAATTAATTGATAAGCTCTAATTGTTTTCTGGTAGCATTTTTAGGATTTTCTATGTATAGTACATGTCATCTGCAAACAGTGACATTTTTACTTCTTCTTTTCCAATTTGGATTCTTTTTATTTCTTTTTCTTCTTTGATTGTGGTGGCTAGGAGTTCCAAAACTATGTTGAATAAAAATGGAGAGAGTGGACATTCTTGTCTTGTTGATGGGCAGATTCTTGAGGGGAGTAAGCATGTTTTTAAAGGTGAAGAAGACACAATTCCTGTCCTCTAGGAGCTCATGGTTTACTTTTACAAATTAACAAAAATACATTGTATACTTTTAAAGTACATTATTACAAAATTAATGAAACAAAAACGGCACCACCACTACCAACAGTAATGTAATTAACTCTAATTAACTCAAGCAGAAAGGCTTGCAAAGTAATTCATAACAAAAGATACATATAAGCTTAATTGTGAATATTGTGCTGCCTTTGGAAGACAAAGAAAAAGATGAAAGAAGACCTTAATCCTATGGAAGAAACTTGAAAAATCCAATTAAGAAAAAGTATATATTTTTATGGTGTTTTAAGGACATTGGAGAGCTGTGGGGAAAAAACAAGAATCAGATGAGCTAAAATTCCAGTTGGGAAAAAGCCATTCCTGGTGGAACTGAGATTGTTGACCATTTTCAACCCTGGGCATATTTGTTGGGTATGAGTTTATTCAGAGGTTTTTTAAAGTCAAGGGTTGAGCTAGTTCACTAGGCTTTCCATAGGAGGAGGAAAAGCTTGTGATGGCCCTTTAGGCTGGCAATTTTTTTTTAACAATCTATAAAAGTAATAGATGCATGGTCAGTTTTAACCATGGGACATTTACAAATGATGGAAGAGTGTATCAATCTGGGAAAGGATGAAAGAGTCTGGAAGGGTAGAGTTAAATCATATGTAGTCCTCTGATGTTTAAGAGACAAAGTACCAATAAAGGAAGAAATTGACAACAAAAACATGACCTTTAAGTATTCAAAGCCAAATAGAAGTGAAATGTGTATAATTAAGCTGTAGCCCAGACAGTGTCAACCCAGCTAAATCAGTGCTCTTCATCCTACAGACCTGTCAGGAGTTCAGCTGAGCTGGGAGAGAGAGCTGAGCTGTCAGTTATTGGAGTAGCTCATTAAAGCAACAAGCCAAATTCTTTTCCCTTATAAGTTATTACGTTACTACAAAATATTGAGTAGAGTTCCCTGTGCTATACAGTAGGTCTTTGTTGGTTATCTATTTTATATATAGTAGTCTGTATCTGCTAATCCCAAACTTCTAATTTATCCCTCCCCACCCCCTTTCCCCCTTGGTAACCATAAGTTTGTTTTCTATGTCTGTGGGTCTATTTGTTTTGTATATAAGTTCATTTTTATCTTTTTTTAAAATTCCACATATAAATGATATCATATGATACTTGCTGTGCACCTGAAACTAACACAACATTGTAAATCAACTATACTTCAATTAAAAAAGCAACAAGTCAAAGATGAAAGAGTTGAGCTTTTAATCACTTACTATGATGTTATAAGCAAGAAGCTAAAACTGGAGTAAGCATAGACTCCTGTATTCTATTTTCTTAACAAGGAAAGGTGCATGAGTTGGTGCATGGAAGCTTCTGTTAGTCAGTGCAGACGTGGTGGTCACCTCACTATTGAGGAAACCCTGAACCAAAGCCTCAGAGAGATTTTATGGACTGGGGGGCTGAGGGGATGGGTGTTGAGTCAGTGGGGTAAGTGTCTTCAAGTTTTCTCCTCTTTTCCCCATAAACAGCTCTCAGCAGAGGTGTCTGAAGAGGACATATACCCAATGCCTCAGATAAAGAGACTTAGAAATGAAGGTCTCAGGTCTAGAAATGAGAATATGTGAAGGGCATAACTGGACCAAGGAGCTGAGTCCTTAAGTAAAACTTGGATGCACTCTCTGTGCCCCAAGTCTGATGTGGGGAGGCAGCTTCCCAGCTGAGGTCTGCCAGGGAAAGCCTTTTTAATTGCCTATTTTCAGGCTTGAAAAAATCACATATATGTTTTAAGACAGCAGCTGGACTCCTCAGACTTGATATAGAAAAAATCATGAACAAAGTTTGAGGAAAAGTAACATTGTCCTAAGTTTTTACACATTTAGAACATACATAATAAAAATATTACCAGATTTACAAATGTGACTAATAAGAGAAATTTTCTAAAACACACACAAACACACAGATAATGGTGTCAGTAATAAATAACTTTAAACTACTATGGATGTGTTAAAAGAAATAAAAAGAAATGTAGGAAAAGCTGGACCCAATGGATGTAAAGACAGAGCATTTCAAAAGACTATTAAACTATCTATAACAGCCACAACAATAAAACAAACTGACAAAAACTGACATTTTATAATTGAAAACTGAGGTATTTGTAATTAATAACTCATTGTTTGATAGCAATGTGAGTGCAGCAAAAGATTGTATTAGTGAGTTGAAAAATTGGCTATTAAGAATAATACTACAATGAACATGAGTGTGCAGATATCTGTTTGAGATAGTGATTTTGTTTTCTTTGGGTATATACACAGAAGTGAGATTTCTGGGTTATATGGTCATTATATTTTTGCTTTTTTGAGGAAACATCATACTGTTTTCCATAGTGGCTGTACTAATTTGTATTCAACCAACAGTGTATGAGAGTTCCTTTTTCTCCACATCCTCGCAAGGACTTGTTATCTTTTGACATATTCATAATAGCCATCCTAACAGGTTTGAGGTGATATCTCATTGTGATTTTGTTTTGAATTCCTGTGACGATTAGTGATGTTGAACATCTTTTCATATACCTGTTGGCCATTTTTAGGTTTTCTCCGGGAATCCTGCTTCTGGGTATCTATCCAGGATAATTTAAATCAGGTTCTCAAAGAGATATCTGCACTCGCATGTTTATTGCTGCATTAGTCACAATAACAAAATGTGGAAACAACTTAAATGTCAATTGAACAGATGAATGGATAAATAAAATGTGGTATATACATACAATGAAATACTATTCAGCTTAAAAAAAAAAGTAAATCATGTCTCCTTTCATGGATAAACCATTGAGGATAAAACATTTACCTTTATATGAATAAACCTTAAGGATGTTTTGCTAAGAAAAATAAGCCACTCAGCGAAAGACAAAATACTGTATTATTCTACTTATATTTCTAGAAAAGAATCAAACTCCAAGAAGCAGAGAGTAGAATGGTGGTTGTCAGGGGCTGGGGGGAAAGGGAAATGGAAGTCGCTAGTTAATGGACATAAAACTTCAGCTATGCAAGATAAGTAATTTCTAAAGATCTACTGTACAGCATTGTGCCTATAGTTAATAATAGAATTGCGCATTTCAAAATTTCTTGAAAGAGTAAATATGTTACGTATACTTATCAAATTAAAAAAATATTGTATACCATAATTCTCTTGCTTTACTCTCTAGATATCCTCAATAAGCAGTTTGTTGTTGATTCTCCTTCTAACATAGACTCCTAAATTCCATTATAGAATGGCTAAATCTGAGAATCTAGTTATTTTGAAAAAGTACTACATGAAGTCCCCAATGAGAGAAGAGATGTGCATGAGATATTTTATGTAAACTACGTATGTCATGAAAGAGCTTTCCACTTGTGTAATTAACATTTCCACTGGTGTAATTAACATTTGAACAAGAGTGCTTTGAGTTGTGTGGCATTCGGTAAACAATATGAAGTCTACTTCAATAAAACCAACAATTAAGAAAAAAGTGTATTCTGGGCTTCATAGAAGTTTAACTACAAGACAAAAGGACAGTGAAACATTTTAAAAAGAAAACTTAATGTGATTCTTTCTCACACTGTGTTATGACTCAGAGTGATAACAATGTTGTAATGGCAGTCAAATGAACTCAGAGATGTATGATACTAGGGAGATCAGGAGAAACAAAAAGCCTCCTTTGCATTTAAATTTTTAATAGTGACTGTGCAGTTTGAGACTCCTTGAGTTTTTGACGTGAAGTGAAACTCTTTTATTGCATCACTCTCATCTCCATTTATAAAGTTTTATAACAAAAAAAGTAGACATAGAAACTAATAATAATCTTTATTATAATATAAATACCCAGCTGAAATTTGTTGGCTATCCCTCAGGCCCAAGATATTATATTTGCTTAACAAAATATCTCTTTTTAATTTGGAAAAATATAGATAGATGGGTAGATTAAAGAAATAGATAGATAGATGTAGTTTTATTGTTTTAAAATAACTTTATATTTATAAAGAGGCAAAGCAGTTAAAATAAGTACTCTAAATAGATAATTTGCCTAAATTCTTAAACACTAAAATATCAAGTTTAGTTTGTTACATATAAGCAAAACTTTACTGTATTTTCTTGTTTAATATTAATTTGAGTGAAATACACTGAGAAATTATCAACTTTTTTGAGCTAAAAACAGACAGAGGATTTGTTTTACTTTTCTATTTTGCTTGGAATGTTTTAGTCTTCTGTATAGTCTTGCTGAGGACTCCAAAATAAAATTTATCAAAGTCGAGATGATTTGGTTAGTGAGATGGAGGAGAAAAACTGATGTATCTCTAAGAAAATAGAGAGCTCTACCAAACACAGGTTGAAAAACTTTTAAATTAACCTAAGCTGTCCATTTTCAAATGAGGAAAGGAAAGACAAAGTAAATTAGCTGAGGTTTTAGGGCCGATTAGATTCTTATCCAGGACTCCAGCATTTTACAAAATTTCCTGTAATGGCAGAGACTACATTGATTCATGATGTTGATAAGATCATTTTGCAGTAAGCATTGATCATTTATATTTTCATAGAATATGTTCCATTTAGCCATTATAAATAGTTGTTTATCTCATTTACTTATTTTAACATGATAAAAAAGAATAATGAGACATAATAATAATGGACTTTTTTCCCATTCTCTCTACTGAGGACTCCTGGGAAGAATGGGTCACTTTGACCCAATGACCTCTGATAACATTCCTTCCTAGGTCAACATGCTATTAGTGCTCACTAGTAGAAGGACCATGGGGAGTCATTATGAAGGATGTTTCTAATCTGTCTACATTTCATATTGAAAATAAAACTGGGAATTATGGAGCATGACTGACTAGGGAGTGGACTATTTTTTTTTTAATTTAATGATGTAAGTAATAAATTTCAAACAGAGATCTCTTTTTTTGTGGGTGAGCCTATCTCCCACATATATTACTCAGAGTGGAACTTGTGTGTGAAATCTGAAACTAAAAATTCATCTAAACGTGGGAACAAATCCACAGTTTTGGAGATCTGCCTCTGATGGTCTTAGGATCAGACTTTTTCTGAGCTTGGAGTTTGTATATATCTTTTGAATTTTAAAACAGTTTGGAATTAAGTTTTCTAATTGATCTGGGCCTGAGTTATCAATTCAACTTTTTTTGTTTTTATAAATATCAAAGTTTATGCTATAGTTTCTATTTTAATAGTTGTTTAAGACTTACTATATCATATATGAATTCTCTTTATAAAACCCCATTTTGACCAATTGACTTTTTGATTTCTGTTTTCAGTTTTTCTGGGGTTTACTTCTATAATTATTACATTTATGCTATACTAATTTAAGACAGTATTTGTCAGTACACCATTATGTGATATGATGAAATTAGTACATTAGTTTGAATTGTCCCTGGAGAAGTGCATTTTCCCTTAACAGCAATCTAGTTACTTGTCTCCAGATGAACTACAAACGCTAAATAAGTGAAAAAAAAGAGACATGGTGGTCACAGTAAGAATCTCTCAATGATTACATCTTTTCAAAATCAGGAAAGAAACATCTCCATTTTCAGATTTTGCCCAAAATTTTCCCAATCAGTTTTCCATTCTGTGTGTCATAGGATAATATATCATGCTCTGGTAAGTAATATTCTTAAAGTGACCCCTTTGGATTCTTTCCACATGTTTTATGCTTTTAAATGTATTAAACATGTTAAACTACTTTGTTTAGATAGTAACAGTATTTACCATTAAGAACTACGTTTGTCAAACAGTAACAAAGAACCTTCACACAATAACTAACAGTGACTTCAAAATGTAGATGTTTATTTTTCTTCCTCATGAAAGTTTCAAGTTTGGCAATTCAGGGCTTATTATGGGGTCTCTGGTCCAAGAAGTCCCCAGAGACTCAGGTTTTTGCTACCTCTGTTATTCAAATGTCCACATTAAGGATGGTTTTCATTTCAAGATCAACTCATAGCCCTAATAGGTGCTTCAGGACCAGTTACCATAAACAAATTCTGTCAGTACTTAGGAGCAGGAAATGAAGAAAAAGGGGAAAAGAGTGCTTTACATCTTTGCTTACACTGAATTGGCCAAGACCTGAGCATATCTTACTATGAGAGATAATCTTACTATGAGAGATGGTGCACAAAGACTGAAAGCAGGCTGAGTTTATCTTGCCTTTGCCATTACTAGCTCTATGTATTTGGGCAAATCAAACATTCCTCAGTTTCCACATATATTAAATGGGAATATAATAATAGTACTATCTCAGAGTCTTATTTCATATATTTTATTTTTAAATTTGAAATTTACTAATAGATGTTTCAAACTTAGACCAGTACTTATCATATAGGGTATACTCTACCAAGTATTTAGCACTGCTGTCATTAATTATTATTATTTCTTCTGGAAAGCTAGATGTTAGCTATAAATTGAGGATTCCATTACTCTGGAAGAAGGAGAAATTGTAATAGGGAAATAATTAGCATTCACATACTCATTGTATAACAGAAATGTAAATTTTTAAAAAGTAATCTGTAACAGTAACATCAGTGTCTGAATTTATGTCAAAAAGGAATTTTGAGGTCATGGGTCTATTCCTCTCAATGCTCCACTCCAGTCATATAGAAATGATGGATAAATTATGAAGACAATAATCAAGAAGGCATAGCTTTGGTTGCAAACATGATAGCATTTCAGTAATTCGCAAGAGGAATTATTAGTCCAGGTTCAAATCTTAGGCATATCAGGCTCAAGGAATGGAAACAGGCAAATGTTTTAAAGACTTGGCTGTTATGTAGGGTTAGAGTGAATCAGAAACACTCCACATGCAGGAGGTGTGGAGGGCCAGGCTGCTTGTAGGAAAGCAGGGGTAGAGGCTAGCCCTGGAAAGTAACCCAGGAAAGGCCACCACTAGTGCCAGAAACAGCAGCTCTGAGAAGTCAATTATGAGAGTGACAAGGACACAACGAGGTTTTGGTTGACATCACAAGCTAGTTCAGAGATGGCATCTACAATATCTTGATGTCATCATAGGATTAGCAGGCTGACATTCTAATATAACACCATTATGGGCTGAATTGTGGTCCCTCAAAATTCATATATTGAAGCCTAAATCCCCAGTATGTCACAATATGACTATATTTGGAAACTGAACCTTTAAAGCAGTAATTCAATTTAAATGATAGCATATAGATCTTAAATCAATATGACTAGTGACCTTGTAAAAGGAGGGAATTTGGACACACAAAGGATCACCAGGAATGTATGTGCACAGAGGAAACACATGAACACACAGGGAGAAGGTGGCCGTCTACAAGCCAAAGAGTGAGGTCTCAGGGAAACCAAACTTGCCAACAACTTGATCTTGATCTTATAGCCTCCAGAACTGTTAGACAATACATTTCCAATTGTTTAACTCACGGAGTCTATGGTATTTTGTTAAGGTAGCCCTAGCAGACTAGTACAAATACCTTGATCTGAAGTAGAGGAACCAAAAGGTCGATGGAAATGATTATGAAGAGATAGAAATACAGTCTTCATTACAGCACATACAGGTTAGGTCCACATCAGCCAGCAATTAGCAGAAATGCTGGGAAGAGAGAAGTGAGTAAGACAGACACAGTCCCAGCTCTTATCAGTCTTGCCTGCTAAAGAAAACAACCCATTATTTTTAATGTAAATACATATATATTAACATGTGCTGTGCCCCAAATCTCTTATCCTTTCACTTAAGTTTTAGATCTATTCTAATTTGGTAAGTATATAGGCACATCACTATTTTTAATAGGTTCACTTTATGGGTATATAATAGTTTGATTAAAAATACTACTTTTTGGCAGTTAGATTGTTTCTAAGCATCACTGTTATAAAAGTTTCAAAGCGTCATTGTTATAAGAGTTTCACAGTGCAGTGTTTAAGGTGCTAGATTTATTTGGGTTCAAAATTTTCCTTCTGAGAACTTTACTGCTACCAGGTTAATGTGCTTTTGGTGTATGAAAGTGGAATTGGGAAGTTTCAGAAAATGTTCAGAAATCAATCAGTGGACCAGCTCTACAGTGAGCCAGCAGTTTTAAGATGTGACAAGATTCTTTTCAAAAATTTACTGTGAGAATAAATTTAGTCAAATATTGTATTTTTTAGGAAATATCATAATATTGCCCATTGAATATTGATTGTGATTTCTTATATTTTATACAATATTAGTAGTATTTTTCCTCATTGATTAGTATACTGAAATTCAGTACCAATGAAAAATGTGTCTTTAAATTTTTTAGTATATGTTAATAATTTTATACACAATCAAGTGTTGATTGCTACATATAAAAAAATGTCAAAAGTCTATGATAGTAGATAGTTCTCTGAAACTATGTCATAAAATGTTTATATACTTATTAGGAAATCAAGAAACCTTTTTTCCTTGTTTTAACCAGTGAAAAAGGGTAATTTTGGCTAAGTTTATAAAAAACAGAAAACAGATTCTATACATTATAAGTTGCTTCTGAATGGATTCAATTTCCTCTCTTTCTTTTCATTTTTTAAAAATATCAGGTTATATTCATTTCCAGTAAGGAGAATAGTCCCAACTACGGTCAATTTTATTTACTAGTTCATGAGCTATTCTATTAAAAAGATCTTCAATTCTTCTGCCATATATATCTTGCCATTAGAGTCTTTAAATACATCATTCTTCTTTGAAATGTATTTCTATATATCTGACTAAAGCTTCCTGTAACAATGCAATTTCTTTTGAATATGATTTATTCCTCATGTGAACCTCTGATATGGCACACATTAGATAGGCTTTGAGAGACGGACTGGATAAGTAGAGTTTATTGACATTTTCTTGGATATATTTGTGCTATTCACCTCTGGGTGTATTTTGAGCTGTGTCGTTTTAAGATACCTTCTTTTAGTGCAGCTATATAATTCAGGTGAATAAAAAAGATGTAATTTGCAGAGGAACAGTGCTTGGTCTCCTTATTTTTTCCAAAAACAGCAGATGTACCAGAACAAAATATACCAAGGATTTTATTTGTCCTTTCCCAGACTGGAAAAATTCAGAGTATAGTCAAGAGACCCAACAGTTAGTACATAATTAGAAAGGAGAATGAAAAGCAGACATGCAAGAGGAAAACATACAATATGTATGAAAAATTAGTTCCGTTATATGCGTTCTTTATTTTTGTTAGGTTCTTAGAATTAGCTAAGGAGCAGATGAGTAAATCATGACGTTCTGCCCAAACGTGTCTATATGCCAGAGAAGTTCAAGGAGGAGGAGAAGAACATAAAAAAGGTTTGTTATAAAAATACCATCAACCTTGTTCTGAAGTGGCTTGTTACGTGTGGTGGCATGTTTGTCTTGCAAATGGATCTCAGGCTTGTTAGCTGAGCCTCTATGCTCTGTCCAATTCTGGAACACTGTGGACAATTAGAGGGAGTTCAAGGAACTCTTACCCTCATTCCTGAGTCAAGGTAGGGATTGGCTGTCTCAGCGTGTTGTGCTAGGTTTTTAAAGTTTCAGGCTTCTACCTGGTATCTGCTGTCTTCATCTGTCTGTCTCTTTTGGAATCCTGGCCAGAAGTTCCTTCTCCACAGAATTAAGGAGGTCCAATTCCAAAAAATAGGAAGTTCCACCTGAGGCCACCCCCGCTTCAGGTCTCCAAATACGGAGCAGGTGCAAATGAAACATAGAACAGGTAACATGGACCTGAAGGTGTTTGAGCAAAACTGCCCTGCGTTCCGGAGCAGGGGCTTTTATAAGAAAGCTCTGTAGACCGAAGGCTTTGGCTCAGCCTTTTGTGAGTGGAGTTTTCACACCAGGGATGCGTGGGTGCCTCTGTGATGCCACGTGTTCCGGGAAATCTTGACGGGAACAGAGATTTCCCTCTGAGAGATTTGATTTACAGTCCAGCATGTTTTGTGTGAAGGTGTGTCTACATGCGTGTTCAGGTGTAGGTGAACCCGAGGGTGCATCTGAAGGTGATTTAAACCACAGTACAGATGCTTAGGAGTTTAGGGTCTTGAGCCACTGTCAAAATCTTGCTTCACAAACAGTATCCTAAGAAAGCAAGCTTAATGGGCACTAGGAAGAGGGGAATGTGGTGAAAGAAAATCCCCAATGTAATAGGGTGAATATTTTCATCTGGGAAATTTCTCTAACATCAAAGCTGAAAATATAAATGAAGTTGGAAATCTACTGAGCAGTATTCTGGAGGGATATTAGCACTCTCTTGACTGTGCTGTTAGGAATTCTCCAGATCCAAGGAGTGATCACCTTAAAATAGATAGCGTTAAGATTAAGATGAAGACAGCGTTTGCCTTTATGCTGTCTTTCTGAGTCCCCATATTTCAAACTCTAGGTGGTTTTACTCATTCCACGTTATGATACTGGCAAGTCACCCCCCAAAAAAGAGTGTGCATAGTTGACTAGAAAAAGTGTTTGAAGATGGAGAAAGCTGTTTCCTGAAGCAGAACAAATAGTGTGGTATTGAGATGCCTAAAATATAAAGATCAAGAAAAAAGTATCAAAACAGAAGTAGAAGGGTTTAGCAATAAGATGGACATGCGGGCACAGTGGCAGAAGGGGAGGGTGGGACGAATTGGGAGATTAGGATTGACATATATACACTATCATGCGTAAAATAGATAGCTAGCAGGAACATGCTGTAAAGTACAGGAAGCTCAGCTCAGTGATGACCTAGATGCGTGGGATGGGGGGAGGTGGGAGGGAGGTCCAAGAGAGAGGGGATATAGGTATACATATAGCTGATTCACTTCATTGTACAGCAGAAACTAACACAGCATTGCAAAGCAATTATACTCCAATCAAAATAAAATAAAATAAGATGGAAAGTGAATATAATAATGAGACATCAAGGAAGAAGGGATGACGAGTGGATCTATATTGCAAATGTGTAAATGCTATAAAGAGGCAGGAATACTGACAGCCACTCTGCAGAGAAGGGGCAGTAGCACATTGCATTGCTGGAGTGACGTGGTTTGGGATAGTTTGTTATTATGTTCAACTTGGAGAGAAGACAGAGCTCACCCAAAATTCGGCTTGGATTTTGAAACTGATGACAACACACACACACACACACACACACACACACACACACACCAAGATGGTATGTAAAGGTTTGTTATTTACATAACTGATGTCTCTAGGGAGGGCAGGACAGGCACCTCAAGCAAGTATGACATGTCTTGAGGGAGCAAGGAAAGGAGACTGGCTTGATTGTGGTTAGGGGCTGAGTTTGGGGTGAGTGGAATTTCAATCCAATACAGCCCAAAAGGAGGGAGCACCCAGGCTTTCTTATCAGCTTGCCACAGTGGGAAAAAATATAATATACTAGACAAAAGATACAAGAAAAATATTCACAACAAATTTGCAGTTAGAAAGAAAACAAAAGTAGTATAAACCAGTTTTATTTCCAAACTTTTTAACAAGCTGTTAAATGTACATAATGGTGATAAAGTAACTAAAATACTAAATATGTAACTATACATAGCATATAAATTGTATATCATAATATTAAATAGAAAGGTATTAGTATTATATACATTATATTGATAAAATACATGTGACTGATTATAGAAATGAGATTACCAAGGTTTATAAATGTTTGATCAAATTTTGTGTTAGCCAATTTGTCAGGACTCAGGCAGTCCCACACTCTACTTGCTTTTGCCAAGGAAAATGAGAATAGTCTATATGAAGATCAGTTTGACAATGAAGTCAAATAAATTGTAGAATGACTGATTCAACCATTAAGAAATAATCTGATAGATTTCAAAATTATGGATACGTGGCTCTGTCTAAATTGGAAAAATATTATTCAAGGGTAGAAAATTGGCTAGATAAAATATACGATCATATTAAGGGATAATATTCATTCATTAAAACTATAGATTACCAAGGCTTCCCTGGTGGCGCAGTGGTTGAGAGTCCGCCTGCCGATGCAGGGGACGTGTGTTCGTGCCCCGGTCCGGGAAGATCCCACATGCCGCGGAGTGGCTGGGCCTGTGAGCCATGGCCACTGAGCCTGCGCGTCCGGAGCCTGTGCTCCGCTACGGGAGAGGCCACAACAATGAGAGGCCCGCGTACTGCAAGAAAAAAAAAATCTATAGATTACCTTGGGCACCAAGTATATAGACACTGAATTTAAAATTGGAGGGGTTAATATAGGTAGATTTGGTTCATTTGGAGGGGGAGTAGATAATTAATTTTGATGTCAAATTCCAATCCTATGCCTATGTAGCATCTAATGTTACAAAAAATAAATCCTTTCTATAGATTAAACCAATGGAGTCAACATAGCTGAAACTATTCTCTGAGTATACTGGTTTAATTGATTTTAATACTTGTTAGTGTAAGGGAACCTGAATTTCTTTCTAATGAAGACATGATAATTTATCCTAATCTACCATAAATTAAGAAATCACTATTGCTAAAAATAAAGAATGTGAACTTTTTGACTTTGTATTTTTTTAAAGTGCTGAGGAATTTTCTTAAATCAGTATTAACAGATTTTTCTATTTTTCAAGATACAAAAGAAACTATCAATGGAAAATATTTAGTTTTTATAGTAAAAATGTATACTTTCTTTTTTTAGTAAGCATATTTCAAGATGAACACCATATATTTACATTTATTTAAATATTTGTAAGCTCACAGAAAGTAAACCTGCTTTCTGGGTAAATGTGAATTTTGCTGTCTCCCATATTACATTGTTTAGAGATTGAATCTTCTGGAATCAGATAGTAACAGGCCCCTGAATATGGAGAATCTCATGGTATCTAGCTTTTACCCCTCCTTGAAAATTAAAAAAAAAATGATGCCACATATGCAGATTTACTTTATTTTCTGGCTTCTTTCTCTGTTAGTGATATTATATGCAACAACTTAATTAGCTGGATAGAACTGCCTTGCATTTTGTAAATGCAGCACTGGGACAACATTTTGTACAATTTTATGAAAGAGATAAATTGCAATTAAGCAAATGTAGTTTTTATTACAGTGCCAATTTTTCACACTGATGGAGTTAAGTTTGCACCAACATGCCCATTCAATTCCTTCTTTTCAGGAATTTCAATCCAATACATCAAATCTGACTTTTTCCAGCACTTGGCAAACAATGTCTCTGGCAACAGGAAATTTGCTCAGTATGATTTTACAAAGAACTTGAGGAAGTGGAATTGGAGACTAAAAAACCAGGATGTCAAATAAGATAAATAGAGGTGCTGAAGTAATTTTATATAAATGCTATAATTTTAAAAGAATTTTTATAATTTATAATATACTATTTAAATTTTATATTATATACTTTTATAACATAAACCTTTATATGTGCTTAATAGAATTTTTGTGTATATGAAGCATATGTCTTAAAGCTATTCAAAAATGTAATAAGACAAAAAATGCTGACATTTCATGTGTAAAGTCCTAGAAAATTAAAAATACTTTCAGTTATTAAGCAAATAAGTAGTGTAGATTTTTAAATTTAAAACAAATAAGGAATACTTTCAGTTTGTTATTATTCATAGAATCATATAATTCTTGTCCCTTCAAATCCAGGGACCATAGATATATGTATATAGAGTAAAATGTTGAATATTAAATCCTTTGAAAAATTTAAGGGAAAAATACTGTAAAGAAAAATAAGAACTATACACTTTGGAAGAAAAACAAAAATCTGAAGTTACTTTAGTATGAATAAAAGCAGGTAGAGTCTAGAAAGAAGTGGAAATTTGCTAGAACAGAATAGCAGAAGGTGGACATCTTGTCTTTAGCAGCTTTTTGCCTGAAGGCACACTGCAGTTCATTCCACATGCAGCAGCTAAAATTCTGATAGAATATCCATGATCATACTGGCTTAAAGAAATAGAAGAGAGAGGTGGGACCACCACAGTTGCTTCAAAGGACAGGGAGTACCCCAGAAAACAGAGAGTTGGAGACAGGGAATCATGTATTCTGTGTATAAACTCAAAGTCTAATGTTCTTTGGCTAATCCCTGAACCACTTATGCATGGGATGTAACTAAAACAGCTCAGCTATAGATAAAATATCTAAATTGTAATTTAAGTTGTTGACCAAGAGACAGCATTTCCAGATTAAACCAAATCAATTCATTTGCCTGCTAAAACAAGCAAACAAATGAGAGTACCAATACTATTTAGTGAATTATAACAGAATTCACAGAGGTCTAATTCACAAAGTACAGGATTCAATTTAGAATTACCAGGCATAAAAGAAACAGAAAAATGTGTCTTACTCTCAAGAAAAAAAGACAACATATATCAACAATACAATAACCCAAAGTTGGAATTATCAGATTAAGATTTTTACACATGTACATTTAACTATGCTTAATACTGTAAAGGAAAATATGCTCGCCATGAGTGAAAAGGTGTGAAAATTCAAAATTCTAGAAGTGGAAATACATCTGAAAAATATTACTGATTGAGCTCAAAAGCACAACAGGGATTCTAGAAGTAGAAATACGTCTGAAAAATATTGCTGATTGAGCTCAAGAGCACAACAGGGATTGTATTAGTTTGCTAGGGTTGTCATAACAAAGTACCACAAATGGGGTGGCTTAAACAAGAGAAATGTATTGTCTCCTAGTTCTGGAGGCTAGAAGTTCAAGATCAAGGTGCTGTAAGGATTGGTGCCTCTAAGGGCTCTGAGTAAGAATCTGTTGCATGCCTCTCCTCTAGCTCCCCAAGTTACCAGCAATTTTCACATTTCTTGACTAGTAGTGGAAGCATTACACCCATCAGCCTTTGTATTTCCTGTATGTGAGGCTGTGTCCAAAATTCCTCTTTTTATAAGGACAACATTCATATTGGATTGGAGCATACCCTAATGACCTTAATTATATTTATCACCACCCTATTACCAAGCAAGGTCACATTCTGAAGTGCCAGGTGTCAGGACTAACACATAAGGATTTTCAAGGGACACAGTTTAACCCATAAGAGGTTTGATGGAGGAAAAAGTCAAAAACATAAAGATAGATTAACGGAAATTATCTGATCTGAAAAAAAGATAAAATGTTGGAAAGAGGAAACATAAGAGAATGACTCCTCATGAAACTTTTGGACAATATCCAAAGATCTAAAAAGAACGTAACAAGAATTTCACAAAGAGAGAAGAGGAAGAAAGAATGTGGCAGAAAACAAAGTATTTAAAGAGATAGTTAGTGGCTGATTATATCACAAATATGGTCTAAGATAAGAATTTACAGGTTTATGAAGATAAGCAAACCCCAAGAAGAATAAAAACAAATGAAACAAATATATGTATGATGCTGAAAAACAAGGGTAAAGAAAATCTTGAAAACAGCCAGGTTAAAAGAGCACACTACATGCAGAAGAACAATAATTTGAACAACAAGTGACTTGAATACAATAAGTATCCATCAGTATATACTAATCTTAACAAAAAATGAATAGATAAATTAATATATTAACTGAGAAGATAAAGATTTTCCTTAAAGTAGAATTCCAACTGATATTATATGGAAGATGATAGAAATAGTTCCAATTTAGACATCACTATAGTAATAGATGATACAGTTGAAAGCTAAAGTTAATGGATATAGGCATGCCAAAGAACATGTATGGTAGTGGCATATCTATATATCTATATTGATTTATTTATTTCCAAGGTTGCATGGTGGTAATGGACCATCATTTTTGGGGAAGGTATAAACTAGGACAGTTTAGGGTGGTACTGCATAGACACATATTATAGATGATAGGGAGAGAGAGAGAGAGAGAGGCGTTGGAACAAATATTGCAAAATAGTAACAATTTGGATATGTAGGTGAGAGAAATTTGAATTTGCTGTGTACTGAACTTTCAACTTCTTGTAGGTTGCAAACTATTTTTTAAAAGAAAATTAATTTTTCCAGTATCATGAATGAAGAAAAGGACCTCAATATAGATGTTCAAGATATCAATAGCTTTTCACAAAACAATTCTCACAGAGAACTATACATATCCTTTGAAAAATACAGCCCATAAAATCTGGTAGAGGAAATAGAAATAAAATAAATTTTATAATTTATGAAGAAATTAATTCCATCAATTCAAAATCTTTCCACGGAGAACATCTCATGGCTAAAGGGCTCCTTTGAGAACTTCTTTTAAATATTTAAGGAAGAATTGACTCTAAACTTACAAAAATGATTTCAAATAATAGAAAGTATGGAAGACTTTCTAAATCTTCTTATGAGTCCAGCACAATCTTCCTACCAATAGCCGATGAAGACTTCACAAGAAAGAGAATACGGGCAATCTCTATCATGAACTTAATTATAAAAATCCTTACATATTAGCAAATCTATCCAACAATATAAAAAGTTAATACATTATGATTAAATAATATTTATTCCACAAATTCAAGAGACTTCAACATTGAACATTTAATTAATATAATTAATCATAATAGCAAAAGAGGAGAAATTGCAGTAAAATTTTCATAAAATTTAGCTTTCTCAGTAACATATTAATTTAAGGGAATTATCTCAATCTGATAGAAGATATCTATAAAAATAGCAAGCTCAGTGGCAAAAAAAATTGAATATTATTTCATTAAATTTGGTTACAGTGATCTCATCTAACAAGAGTAATATGAAGAAAGGAAAACTAATACAGTAAAATTAAATTATGTTCATTAACCATATGAAAGTGAAAGAAGCAATAGAGAGAGTGGACATAACAATTCTTGATGCACAACATCTGAAAAAAGACTCCTATCTCCAATATATAAGAATACACGTACCTAAATTAAAAAAGAGATAATCCAATAATGTTCAAAATGAATGAACAAGAACTTTACCAAAAAAGCTCAGCAGAGGGTCTCGGAAATGTTGCGTAAAGTACTGATTGACAGGAAAATACAATTTAAAACCAAATTATGATATCATGTGGCTAAAATAGAAAACACTAAGTATTTGTGAGGAAACAGAGTAAGAGAAGCTCTAACTGCACCCCCCCCCCATGGCTGTGGGAATACAGATTGGTACAGCTGATTCTGGTAGTGTCTCTTAAAGGTGTGTGTGTGTGTGTGTGTGTGTGTGTGTGTGTGTGTGTGCATTTATCATAAAATTTGAACTGGTATCTCATAGATTGATTATTTCCAATCCTTTGCTGTTATATGCAATGCTTCAATCAATTGTCTTAAAAAGTGGGCTTCCTGGTGGCGCAGTGGTTGAGAGTCCGCCTGCCGATGCAGGGGACACAGTTTCGTGCCCCGGTCCGGGAAGATCCCACATGCCGCAGAGCCGCTGGGCCCGTGAGCCATGGCCGCTGAGCCTGCGCGTCCGGAGCCTGTGCTCCGCAACGGGAGAGGCCACAACAGTGAGAGGCCCGCGTACTGCCAAAAAAAAAAAAAAAAAAAAAAAGAGATACTATGCCTGTCCTTAAATGTAAAGGTAAAAGTTGTGTGTGTGTGTGTGTGTGTATCAGACTATTGATAGAAATATATTTAAAATCTAGTCTCCCACAGGAGGAATAAGGATCTGCTTAAATCTCCAGGTTTTCAAAAGCCTTTGATTTTGTGTATGAGCACAGAAAAAATATTATACCATGATATTAGAGAGAATTATAATTTTCCCAAAGTGTGAAGATAATGCTAGATCAAGTAATGAGCAAAGTAGTAGATACCATACAGCTTAGGTAAGCAGAGTGAAATGGAGTGAAATAAACCCAGCTCACCTGGCTTTTTATCACTTCTCCTCTAGTTGGGTGTGTGATGTACTACTTATTCTTGACGTCATTTCCCGCATCTTTAAAATTTAGAGGATGCACTCACAGACTTTGGGATGTCCCAATCCTTGTTAGTCTAGAGCTCTTTCCACTGTCTACCTAACTCCCCAGCATGTAGACAACAATGAAAGTCTGCTTTGATTGCAGCCAGTATGGGTCATCAACAAAACTTGAAGGGTTTGCTCCTGTCCCATCCCTGTATCTTCAGACCCTACCTCCCCTAGGTGAGCTCTGGTAAACTGCTAGGATTACAAAGGTCACTTGATAGATGTGCCAATTAACTCAACGGTGGTAATCTTTCACAATGTATACATATATTGTCATCACATTGTACACCTTATCAATCACATTATACAACTTAAATACATACAATTTTTATTTTTCAGTCTTACCTTAATAAAGCTGGAGAAAATTTAAAAAGAAGAAAAGGTCATAACTTGAAAAGCACTGTTGTATTAGCTATTATGAATGTTTCAGTATTGAGGGACTATGCTATTCTCCCCCTAGCAAAACACTTTTCAAGATGATCCTGAAAAGTTTGTCTTTGCACTTCTTGTGTATGTTTGTGACCATGCCAATTAAAGATTGAATGTATAAATGTTGGTCTTGCTGCATGGACTCAGTTTAGTTTGCGATATCTGACTTTCAATGGTTTGATAGCTCGGGAAAGCCTTCGGTTCAGCAATGACAGTTTACTACTAAATGTTCATACAGTGCTACGTTTGCTCTAAAATGTTATGGTTTCAGCTGCAATTCCATGCAGTAATCAGTTTTGCATGTTTAATAGCATGTCTTATATGAGTCATTTAGATGCAACTTCTTGCAAATACAGGCTTGATTTGGCATAAGAGAAAACCTGTGATGCATGTAAAGCTTCATGATAATGCAGGGCAGAGGAAAATCAAGTAGAGGCAGTTGTGTGATTGCACAGCAATGTGTTGATTAGTAGGAAAACAAATTAAAATACACTGTACCGTAAATACTTGCTTTGCTTTAAAAAAAAACTCTGTCAATATTCCTACAGTGGTTTTTGAAGTGATCTTGTTTCACTTGGATATTACAGGAAAAAAAGGGCAAAGGTGTAACTTGAGTTAAGTTCTTCCTGGCTATGCTTTTTAGTAATAACTTAGGTAGTTATTATATCCTTATATTCATAGGACTTCCTGATTTATAGTTAGTGCATTTATTATAGTTTCTTATTTCCTTGAAGCAAATTAGATTCATTAGTTCAAATAAAATTGGTTATTTTTGTGAATCTAAGAAAAGAAAAAATAAAAATAAATCAAAACTTAATTTCCTCTGCAGGTCAAAAATGTGCTTGTAAGCTTTAAACCAAATTGCATGGGATTATAAAATGTGTTTTATAATTTTAAATTAGTTTTAAATTTACATGCATGCATATGGTAAACATTAAAATATGTTAGAAAATGCACACACACACACAGAAAACATTTTCCTATTCCTCTAAATCTTCATTTCTTCTCCTCAGAGCTGATGTAGTGTTTTTATAACATTTACCTTTAAAAAAATAGAATCTGAAGTCATACTGAATAGGTTTTAATTCAGATAAAATAGTAATAGTGATAATTATACTAATGTAGTAATATCAGAAACAGCATTCAAATTATATGGATCCTGTAGTAATTTCCAAAGAACTATATGAAGTTTACATAGGTGACAAGCAGTATTTAAAATTCATAAAGTAACAAATGTAGGATATCAAGGATATTGTTCAAAATACCCAGGACTTGAAATCATTGTTGTTTTACCAAATTATTTGATCAATTTTATTTTGATTATATAAAATAAAATATTTCTTACATGGAGAAGTTGCTTTTCTCTATCCCAGGTTAATTCCTGTACTCCTTTCTTGGCAAGGACCACTGCTTGAATCTAAAATATACTGTCCCGGGCCATTTTATATCTTTACAAGTAGAGTCTAGATTTGGGGGAAAAAGAAAAATGCTTTGCTGGTCCCATTATATGTTACATGATATTTTCTTAATTCACCTCTCATTGTTGGATATTAATAATGTTTTAAATAAATCTATTCTCACAAGTAATGTCAGTAAGCATTTTGTTCAGTCTCTCCTTTTGACTATGAGCTAGAGTTTCCTTGGAACTGGGCTATTCGATATAGTGATTTTCAGCCATATGTGGCTTTAGAACAAGAGAAATTAGGCTACTATGAATTTAGAAGGGCTGGTAAGTACAAAATACAAGCTAGATTTCAAAAACTTCATACAAAAAAAAGGCTATAAAAATCTTATTTATATTCTATGTTGCTATGTTTAAATGACAATACTTTGGAAACATAAGGTTAAAATACATTATTAAAATTAATTTCACATTGTATGCATAATATATCTATACACATGTATATATGTGCATATATAATATATTCATGAATATGTAATATTGTATGTATACATGCATATATTTAGCTAGAAAAATGTATGTCATATTTGGAGCTCAATTTATTTTAGCTATAATTATTTTGTCCCACATTTTAAAATGTTATAGCTTTAAAATAAAATTTGAAATTTGCAGATTGAAACTCTAAATTTATTTTCTTTCTTTACCTGTTAATCATGGCATTATGTCTTTCCTATTGATGGAACATTTTTCCATACATTTTAGAAAATGCTTATCTTGTTTCCTGTAAAAAAAAGTCTTTTGTTAGTTAAGATGTGATAGCATTTCCTTAATAGATTATTGTAGTCAATACTGACTCTTCATACTCTGTGTATGGTGTAGCTCTTTTGTTCAGATTCCCCTAAAAATAGTTATTTTTCAAAAATAACTTATGTATCTTCAGTAAAAATATTATAAAACACCTCCAGCACAGTTATTTTGTATTACTTGTTCTTCCTATTAATACATGAAATGTGAATCCTTGAATGGTGACTTGTACACATATATCCTAAACTTATAGGATAATAACTCCAATGAGGTATTATTTTTTCCCCAGAAAGGTGATCTCTTTGCTCAATGACCTGCCTCATTGTTACAGCAGAATTGAAAGAGATTCTTTCCAAACTAAAATATCAAAGTGTTAACCTGTCAAGGTCTTTGTTATTTAAGAATATGAGGAAGGGGTTTCCCTGGTGGTGCAGTGGTTAAGAATCAATTTCCCAATTCAGGGGACATGGGTTCAAGCCCTGGTCTGGGAAGATCTCACATGCCGTGGAGCAACTAAGCCCAGGCACCACAACTACTGAGCCCGCGAGCCACAACTACTGAAGCCCATGCACTCTAGGGCCAGTGCACCACAACTACTGAGCCTGCACTCTAGGGCCCGCACGCCACAACTACTGAGCCTGCACACCTAGAGCCCATGCTCTGCAACAAGAGAAACCTCTGCAATGAAGAGTAGCCCCCACTCACCACAACTAGAGAAAGCCCACACACAGCAACAAAGACCCAATGCAGACAAAAATAAAATAAATAAAATAAATAAATTTATTTAAACAAAAAGAAATTGAGGAAATAAATCCTGTGTGTGAGCCTGCCTCCCTCTCCAGGGATAATAAACAATAGAGTGTTTTGTTGACTGACTCACAATTAACACTCTACGTTATAGCTCTGGGCTCTAGAAAATCATGATGCCTTCCTTACATGTTTTGAAAATAGAGCAGAGTAATACATGTGTAGGAAAATCTAACACATCCTATGTTGCTCTGTGATGATCACTTTAGTACGTTTTTAAGTATCAAATATCAAGTTATTTCTCAAATTAAGACTCGTTTTGGTGCTTTGACTCTACTGATGCCTTAAACTCATGCTTGGGTTCCTATCAGTCAATGGATCAATATGTGTGACAAGATGTGGTGGTCTGAGGCTGATAACTTCCCTGACACAAGAAGATGTTCAGAAAGGGACTTGAACTAGACTTCTCATCAGATGTGGATTAAGAGTGTACATAGTACATTAAATTCAGAAGAGTTTAGTGAGAGTCATTTAATGTAGTTTTAATAATTTCGTATAGCTGAATATTGTCTCATGTCTTTCTGATCATATTCCTTGTCAGGTTTGAAACAAATATGGCTTGAGAATTTCCCTAAGAGATTTTTATTGTTATATTCCTGCAAGTGATTTTTAACATTATCATATTAATACACAGATATTATACTTACTTTATTACATGAGATATTTTTGATGGCAAACACAAATATTAATTGGCCACTGACATTTTGTCAACTTCAAAAGAATTACTGTTCTTCAAAATTAATCTCTATACATAAAGAAAGAATTTTTTCACTTCCATGTTCTCTTTCTGTTACTGATAAACTAGGTATAACTTGCCCTTGGCAAGATTTACTATGTCTGCTTGGGCAGTTTCTCTATATAATTTTAATTTTTTTCTTTTTTTTTCCTACAAATGCCATGACAGAGAGTCCCAAAGATGAAGCCTGTCAAATTAGAGTCTGATTGTCCACAGGCAAATATGCCAAACAAAAATAACTCACGACGTTTCTTGAATCATTGATTTTTAATACCATTTTAGTTATAATCCAAACAAAATATGATGCAAAGAAAAGTTCCATTGGCATTAAAAACTCGACATCAAAAAAAAAATCATACATGAATCACACATAAAACTTTGTAACCTCCACACCAGCGTAAGCAAGGAAAGCCACACACTCTGCTCACAGAACAGCAGTAAGCATGTTTCCCTGAAAATATTTGATAAACATTTTCCAACATGTCAAAATACTATGAAAGTGTCATTTTTACTTTTTGAGGTATTATTTACGAAGGGTAAAATGCATAAATTTTAAAGGCAAATTCAATGAATTTTACACCCATGTAACAATATCCAAAACAAGCTGTAGAATAGAAATGTATAGCCTGAATTTTTTTCTCAAATTAATGTTTAGAGATCCATCCATGTTCTGGCATAATTCATTTTGTGCTACTGTGAGATAATTGGAAGAATGATATTTTATTGTTGTGCAATATTCCATTGTGTGAAGATACCACATTTGTTTTCCTTTCTCCTTTTCATAGACATTTAGTTTGTTTAGAGCTGTTTAATGAATAAAGCTGTTGTGAAGATTTTTGTGGACTTGTGCACTCATTTCTCTTTTTTAAAATATTTTTTAACATCTTTATTGGAGTATAATTGCCTTACAATGTTGTGTTACTTTCTGCTGTATAACAAAGTGAATCAACTAGACATATACATATATCCCCATATCCCCTCCCTCTGGCATCTTCCTCCCACCCTCCTTATCCCACCCCTCTAGGAGGTCACAAAGCACTGAGCTGATCTGCCTGTGCCATGAGGCTACTTCCCACTAGCTATCAATTTTACATTTACTAGTGCATATATGTAAATGCCACTCTCTCACTTCATCCCAATGGCCACTTCGTGTCACTCTCTTACCCTGCCCTCTCCCCGTGTCCTCAAGTCCATTCTCTATGCCTGCATCTTTATTTCTGTCCTGCCGCTAGGTTCTTCAGAACCACTTTTTTTCTTTTTACATTCCATATATATATGTGTTAGCATACGGTTATTTGTTTTTCTCTTTCTGACTTAACTTCACTCTGTATGACAGACTCTAGGTCCATCCATCTCATCACAAATAATTCAATATCGTTTCTTTTTATGGCTGAGTAAAATTCCATTGCATATATGTGCCACATCTTTATCCATTCATCTGTTGAAGGACACTTAGCTTGCTTCCATGTCCTGGCTATTGTAAATAGTGCAGCAATGAACATTGTGGTACATGCCTCTTTTTGAATTATGGTTTTCTCAGGGTATATGCCCAGTAGTGGGATTGCTGGGTCATATGGTAGTTCTATTTGTAGTTTTTAAGGAACCTCCATACCATTCTCCATAAAGGTTGTATCAGTTTACATTCCCACCAACAGTGCAAGAGGGTTCCCTTTTCTCCAAACCCTCTCCAGCATTTATTTTTTGTACATTTTTTGATGATGGCCATTCTGACAGGTGTGAGGTGAAACCTCATTGTAGTTTTGATTTGCATTTCTCTAATGATTAGTGATTATGAGCATTCTTTCATGTATTTGTTGGCAATCTGGATATCTTCTTTGGAGAAAAGTCTATTTAGGTCTTCTGCCCATTTTGGGGTTGGGTTGTTTTTTTGATATTGAGCTGCATGAGCTGCTTGTAAATTTTGGAGATTAATCCTTTGTCGGTTGCTTCGTTTGCAAAATTTTCTCCCATTCAGAGGGCTGTCTTTTCACCTTGTTTATGGTTTCCTTTGCTGTGCAAAAGCTTTGAAGTTTCAATAGGTCTCAGTTGCTTATTTTTGTTTTTATTTCCATTTCTCTAGGAAGTGGATCAAAAGGATCTTGCTGTGATTTATGTCATAGAGTGTTCTGCCTATGTTTTCCTCTAAGAGGTTTATAGTGTCTGGCCTTACATTTAGGTCTTTAATCCATTTTGAGTTTATTTTTGTGCATGGTGTCAGGGAGTGGTCTAATTTCATTCTATTACAAGTAGCTGTCCAGTTTTCCCAGCACCAGTTGTCAAAGGGGCTGTCTTTTCTCCATTATATATTCTTGCCTCCTTTATCAAAGGTAAGGTGACCATATGTGTGAGGGTTTATCTCTGGGTTTTCTATCCTGTTCCACTGATCTACATTTCTGTTTGTGTGCCAGTACCATACTGTCTTGATTACTGTAGCTTTGTTGTATACTCTGAAGTCTGGGAGCCTGATTCCTCCAGCTCTGTTTTTCTTTCTCAAGACTGCTTTGGCTATTCAAGGTCTTTTGTGTTTCTATACAATTTGTGAAATTTTTTGTTCCAGTTCTGTGAAAAATGCCATTGGTAGTTTGATAGGGATTGCATTATATCTGTAGATTTCTTTGGGTAGTACAGTCATTGTCACAATGTTGATTCTTCCAATCTAAGAACATACTATATCTCTCCATCTGTTTGTATCCACTTTAATTTCTTTCATCAGTGCCTTATAGTTTTCTGCATACAGTTCTTTTGTCTCCTTAAGTAGGTTTATTCCTAGGTATTTTATTCTTTTTTTGCCATAGTAAATGTGAGTGTTTCCTTAATTGCCCTTTCAGATTTTTCATCATTAGGGCATGGGAATGCAAGAGATTTCTACTCATTAATTTTGTATCCTGCTACTTTACCAAATTCATTGATTAGCTCTAGTAGTTTTCTAGTAGAATCTTTAGGATTCTCTATGTATAGTATCATGTCATCTGCAAACAGTGACATTTTTACTTCTTTTCCGATTTGGATTCCTTCTATTTCTTTTACTTCTCTGATTGCTGTGGCTAAAACTTCCAAAACTATGTTGAATAATAGTGGTGAGAATGAGCTAACTTGTCTTATTCCTTATCTTAGTGGAAATGGTTCCAGTTTTTCACCATTGAGAAGGATGTTGGCTGTGGTTTTGTCATATATGGCCTTTATTATGTTGAGGTAAGTTCCCTTCATGACTATTTTCTGGAGGGTTTTATCATAAATGGGTGTTGAAATTTGTCAAAAGTTTTTCTGCATCTATTGAGGTTATCATATGGATTCTATCCTTCAATTTGTGAATATGGTGTATCACATTGATTGATTGGCATATGTTGAAGAATCCTTGCATTCCTGGGGTAAACCCCCCTTGATCATGGTGTATGACCCTTTTAATGTGCTGTTGGATTCTGTTTGCCAGTATTTTGTTGAGGATTTTTTATCTATATTCATCAGTGATACTGGCCTGTAGTTTTCTTTTTTTGTGACATCTTTGGCTGGTTTTGGTATCAGGGTGATGGTGGCCTCATAGAATGAGTTTGGGAGTGTCTCTCCCTCTGCTACATTTTGGAAGATTTTCAGAAAGATAGGTGTTAGTTCTTCTCTAAATGTTTGATAGAATTCGCCTGTGAAGCCATCTGGTCCTGGGCTTTTGTTTGTTCGAAGATTTTTAAACACAGTTTCAATTTCAGGGCTTGTGATTTGTCTGTTTATATTTTCTATTTCTTCCTGGTTCAGTCTCAGAAGGTTGTGCTTTTCTAAGAATTTGTCCATGTCTTTCAGGTTGTCTATTTTCTTGGCAGTAGTTGCTTGTAGTAATCTCTTATGATCCTTTGTGTATCTGCAGTGTCAGTTGTTACTTCTCCTGTTTCATTTCTAATTCTGTTGATTTGAATCTTTTCCCTTTTATTCTTGCTGAGTCTGACTAATGGTTTATCAACTTTTTTTATCTTCTCAAAGAAACAGCATTTAGTTTTATTGATCTTAGCTATTGTTTCCTTCATTACTTTTTCATTTATTTCTGATCTGAGTTTTATGATTTCTTTCCTTCTGCTAACTTTGGGGTTTTTGTTCTTCTTTCTCTAGTTGCTTTAAGTATAAGGTTAGGTTGTTTATTTGAGATGTTTCTTGTTTCTTAAGGTTAGATTGTATTGCTATAAATTTCCCTCTTAAAACTGCTTTTGTTTCATCCCATTGGTTTTGGGCCATTGTGTTTTCGTTGTCATCTGTTTCTAGGTATCTCTTAATTTCCTCTTTGATTTCTTCTGGGATTTCCTGGTTATTTTGTAGTATATTGTTTAGCCTCCATGTGTTTGTGTTTTTCCAGTGTTCTTCCTGTAATTGATATCTAGTCTCATAGCATTGGGGTTGGAAAAGATACTTGATATGATTTCAATTTTCTTAAATTTACCAAGGCTTGATTTGTGACACAAGATATGCTTTGTCATAGAGAATGTTCCAGGAGCACTTGAGAACAAAGTGTATTTTGTTTTTGTTTTGGATGGAATGTCCTATAAATATCAATTAAGTCCATCTTGTTTAATGTGTCATGTAAAGTTTATGTTTCCTTATTTATTTTCATTTTGGATGATCTGTCCATTGGTGAGAATGGGGTGTTAAAGTTCCCTACTATTATTGTGTTATTGTTGTTTTACCCTTTTGTGGCTGTTAGCATTTGCCTTATGTATTGAGGTGCTCCTATGCTGGGTGCATAAATATTAACAATTGTTAAATCTTCTTGGATTGATCCCTTGATCATTACATAGTGTGCTTCTTTGTCTCTTGTAACATTCTTTATTTTAAAGTCTATTTTGTCTGATATGAGAATTGCTATTCCAGCTTTCTTTTGATTTCCATTTACATGGAATATCTTTTTCCATCCCCTCTTTTTTCAGTCTGTATGTGTCACTAGGTCTGAAATAGGTCTTTTTTAGGCAGCATATATACGGGTCTTGTTTTTGTATGCATTCAGCCAGTCTACGTCTTTTGGTTGGAGCATTTAATCCATTTACATTTAAGGTAATTATCAATATGTATGTTCCTATTTCCATTTTCTTAATTGTTTTCAGTTTGTTCTTGTACGTCTTTTCCTTCCCTTGTGTTTCTTGCCTAGAGAAGTTCCATTAGCATTTTTTGTAAGGCTGGTTTGGTAGTGCTGAATTATCTTAGCTTTCACTTGTCTGTAAAGGTTTTAATTTCTCTGTCAAATCTGAATGAGATCCTTGCTGGCTAGCGTAATCTTGGTTGTAGGTTTTTCACTTTCATCACTTTAAACATGTCCTGCCATTCCCTTCTAGCTTGTAGAATTTGTGCTGAAAGAACCGCTGTTAACCTTATGGGGATTTTCTTGTATGTTATTTGTTGCTTTTCCCTTTCTGCTTTTAATATTTTTTCTTTGTATTTAATTTTTGATAGTTTGATTAACTATCTATGTATATCTATGTATAGATCTATGTATTGGCATGTTTCTCCTTGGGTTTATCCTGTATGGAACTCTCTGTGCTTCCTGTACTTGATTATTTCCTTTTCCATATTAGAGAAGTTTTCAACTGTAATCTCTTTAAATATTTTCTCAGTCCCTTTCTTTTTCTCTTCTTCTTCTTGGACCCCTATAATTTGAATGTTGGTGCGTTTAATGTTGTCCCAGAGGTCTCTGAGACTGTCCTCAATTCTTTTCATTCTTTTTTCTTTATTCTGCTCTGTGGTAGTTATTTCCAATATTTTATCTTCCAGGTCACATATCCATTCTTCTGCCTCAGTTATTCTGCTATTGATTCCTTCTAGAGAATTTTAATTTCATTTATTGTGTTGTTCATCATTGTTTGTTTGCTCTTTAGTTCTTCTTGATCTTTTTTAAACATTTCTTGTATTTTCTCCATTCTATTTCCAAGATTTTGGATCATCTTTACTAGCATTACTCTGAATTATTTTTCAGGTAGACTGTCTATTTCCTCTTTATTTTTTTTGGTCTGGTGGGTTTTTACCTTGCTCCTTCATCTGCTGTGTATTTCTCTGTCTTCTCATTTTGCTTTACTTACTGTGTTTGGTGTCTCCTTTCCCAGGCTGCAGTTTCATAGTTCCTGTTGTTTTTGGTGTCTGCCCCCAGTGGGTCAGGTTAGTTCAGTGAGTTGTGTAGGCTTCCTGGTGGAAGGGTCTGGGGTCTGTCTTCTGCTGGATGAGGCTGGGTCTTGTCTTTCTTGTGGGAAGTACTGCATCTGGTGGAGTGTTTAGGGGTTTCTTTGAACTTATTATGATTTTAGGCTACCTCTCTGCTAATGGATGCGGTTGTTTTCCTGTCTTGTATTTGTTTGGCATGGGGTGTCCAGCACTGAAACTTGCTGGTCATTGAGTGGAGCTGGGTCTTAGTGTTGAGAGGAAGATCTCTGGGACAGCACTTGCCAGTTGATAATATGTGGAGCTGAATAGTTTCTGGTGGTCCAATGTCCTGAACTCAGCTCTCCCACCTCAGAGGCTCAGGTCTGACAGCCAGCTGGAGCACCCAGACACTGTCAGCCACGAGATTCCAGAGGGGAGTCACTGTATGCCTTACACGGCCACAGAGGAAGCTCCAGGTTTTGTTCAGGTTGCAAGACAGGAGCAAGTGTAAACTCTCGGCCAGAGACTTTAATGGGGTTTCTGAACTTGAGTTTACTCAGGAATATTAGAAGAACTGCAATTCTAGAAGGCACAATGTTGCAAGTTACAGGCCAGTCAGTGGAGAGTTCAGGATGAGCTGTGTTTATGGGGAAGGAGCCCATTTCTCTTAAGTATATACTTAAAAGTGAGATATCTTGGTGATGGGGTAGGCTTAAGTGTAGTACTTAATTAGAAAGAGCAAAACTTTTTTTTCCAAACTCTACCAGCAGTTTTATATTCACACAAGCAATATGTGAGAATACATTTACCCCAGGTCCTCTGCAAATTTGTTTGCCATTCTATTAATCAAATATTTGCAATTGATATAAAATGAAGGATTATTATTTTAAGACAGTTATTAATTTGTGACAAACATATGCAACTCTGTACATACAAACAAAATCAAGAGAATAAATATTTTGTCACTACAGAAGGATACCTATGTCCCCATATGATCCAGCAATTTCACTTCTGGATACATGGCCAGAAGAATTGACAGCAGTGTCTTGAAGAGATATCTGTATACCCATGTTAAGAGCAGCATTATTTACAATACTTGAAAGGTAGAAGCAACCCATGTGTTCACAACTGATGAATGGATTTTTAAAATGTGGTATATACAAACAACAGAATATTATTCAGCCTCAAAAAGAACTGGAATTCTGACAAATGCTGCAGCAGGGATGAACCTTGTGGGCATTATGTTAAGTGAAATAAGCTAGTCACAAAAAGACAAATACTGTATGAATCCACCTAGAGATACCTAGAGTAATCACATTTATAGACAGAAAGGAGAATGGTGGTTGCCAGGGACTGGGCGTAGGAAGCAATGGGCATTTTTAGTTCATGTGTACATAGTTTAAGTTTTGCACAATGAAAAGTGTTCTAGAGATGAATGGCAGTGAAAATTGCACAATGTGTATGTACTTAGTGCCACTGAAATGTACACTTAATAATAGTAAAGATGGTGAGCTTTATGTAATATGCACTTCACCTCAACTTAGAAAAATGAAAATAGTAAAAAGATACCTGTGCTCCATTTTAGGCAATCAAGTCTGTATTCATTTCATAGGCTTCTGTAACAAAGTACTACAGTTGGTGGCTTAAGACAAGATCCATGTATTCTTTTACTGTTCTGGAGGGTATAAGTGCAATCAAGGTATTGTCAAGGCCATGCTCTCTTCAAAACCTCTAGGGGAAGATCCTTCCTTGCCACTACCAGGTTCTTGTAGCCCCAAGCATTCTTTGGCTTGTGGCAGCATAACACCAACCTATGCCTTCATCTTTCCAAAGCTGTCTTCCCTCTGTGCCTCTGTGTCTTCACATGACATTCTCCTTCATATATCTCTGTTTTCTCTTCTTTCAAGGATGCCAGTCCTATTGGACGAGGCCTCACCCTAATTGAGTATGACCTCATCTTTATTTGATTACATCTGCAAAGATACCATTTCCAAGTAAGATCATATGCATGACTACTGGGAGTTAGGACTTCAGCATATCTTTGAAGTGGGGGGACACAATTCAACCCCAACATACTCACCACTCAACCCCAGGAAACCACTTTTCTTACTCTGTCATTATGGACTACTGATAATTTTTCTAAAGTTTCATATAAATGGAATAATAGAGTATGTACTGATTGAATCTGGCTTCTTTTGCTCAGCATGATAGCTTTAAATATTATCCATATTTTCCAATGTTGTTGTAGCAGACCCACCAGTTATGTGTGAAAAGATCAGTGTTCAATATCTTTGCTAATACTTGGTATCATCAGTCATTTCAGTATTAGCCATTCTAGTGGGTCTGAAGGGATGATGAACTTTTAAAGATTTATTGACGTTTACTTAATGAGGAATAATATTGAACACATTTTCATGGGCTCATTGACCTCTTGTATATCTTCCTTTGTGGAATGTCCAAATATTATGTCTATTGTTTATTGGGAAGGTATTTTTCCCATATCACTATAAAATTGATCCAACTCTATTTCTTGAAAATGTTATCCTTTCTCCTTGGATTTTCTTGAACATCTTAGTCAAGATAAGTGGATCATATATGTATGGGTCTCTTGATGAAATGTATTTGATTCCAATGAGCTAATACATATATTGTGTAATGATGTTTGATATTAACTCACAGGTCTTGGATGTAAGCTCTAGAGAACACCATCTGTCTTCTTTCTGGTGCTTCTTTCCTCAGCTTCCAATAGTTTCTTCACATGCACACGCTGATCAGTATTCAACTAAACACTCAAGGGGACACTCTCTCAAGGTCTCTAGATCTTTCTTTCTGTACAATTCTCTCTCTCCGTAGAGCATTTTCCTTAGTACTCAGCCCATGATTCTGGCTGTCTTCCCTCTGCTGGTATGTAACTGTTTCCTCTATTCAACAGAATTATTAGCCTTAATTTAGGTTTCTCTATTTCCCTATGTTTTGGCTTGAAAACTCTCTCCAATCTTTAATCTGGGGCAATTGTAGGCCTCATATTTTTGTTTCCTGTGTCTCAGGGGTAACAGTCTGGTTTACAATTTCTCCAATTTCTGAAAACTTTGTGTCATATATTTGGTAAATTTTTTAATTGTTTAAAGTTGGAGGGTAAATTTAGTCCTTCTTGTTTCATTCTATCTGGAGACCAACATCAACAGTATTTCAGGATCACATTATTTAAATAAAAACGCTGCTCACAGGCTCAAACATAAGCTTATTTAAGGCAAAATATTGAATATTCATCTTTTAATTCCATATTCATTAGGTCTTCCCTTGACATGATGTAATTTCTTAATAAATGTTGAATGATTGAATGAATACAAAAAAATAATATATGAATCAATGAATACATATATTGCCATTAACAACATCACTGTTTTTAATGACAGAGAATAAACTCATCAAGATTCAAGAAAAAGAGAATAATTTTGAAGTCAAATGGAGAAAAAGAGAGGAGAGAAACATATGGATTCAGACAGAACTGTTCACAGAGTGTTTCAAAAAGACGCCCAAATAGACATCTGCCCTGGTTTCGGTCACAAATGCCAACTCTCATTTGAAAATTATCACTTTAAGAATCCAGATGATAGCATTGAGAATATAATCTGAAATTATTTGAAAATAGTTTCTGGTAGAAAATTTTCCTTCTAGAAGTAAGAAGAGAACAAAAATTATATATAAATTTGACAACATTTCCATGTTAGAAATAAATCCACAAATTTCAGTAAAAGAACTCTATATTTAAATAATAAAACGATTTTAAAGATTATCTCCAATAATACTATTTAGCAATGTCACATTTTATAGACTGTTGCTATAACTAAGGAATATGTCCGAAGTGCAAACCTTTGTAATGTTCAAAACTGTGCTGCAATTCCTGAGTGGAGTCCCAAATTCTACTTTGCCAATAGAGACACATCAACTTAGTCATCTTTCATAAATTCCCTCAGATGTGGATATTAGTAGAAAACTCTGACTCAACCTAACTCTAAGTCAAGACGTAATTTGCTACATGATGTGTTGTGATGGGAAAAGAGAGAATCAACTTTCATTTTGGAGCAAATGGAATAAATACTGTACACTTACTATATATCAGATAGTGAGATATAGGTGTGTAGAAACCAGCTCAACTATCTATTTAATTTCATGATTACAACAATCCTGTTATGTGGCCTTTATTATTTTCACATTTATATTAGGGTTTTGAAATGTAAAGAAAAACTTGGCAAATAGTACTAGTTAGAAAATGTCATGGCTGAGTTGAGGCTGATTGATTTTAAAGTCAAACTCAATTTTCTAAAAAGCATGGGTACATGCAATTTTTAAATTATTCTGGCTGTAATTTCAGTTCTTGGGGACAGGTTTTTAAAAATATGTATTTTCTATTAGAGTAACTCTCATAGCAATGTAGCTTTTTATTTATCTGTATCATGTCTTTTTAAGTTATAGCTTGTGTCATAAAGTATTTTGTTCTTCCTCAAACACATAAACAAAAAGTGGGATAAGAACCATGTCCAAGTAGTAATACCTTTTGTGGAAAACATTTCAGCTATCATTATTACCATTATAACTAAAACACTTCTTTTTCTGTGAGAGAGGAACTTTTAAAATACTAGGGAAAGAAAATGGAAGGAAAGAAAATGGCAGGACCACTCATAATCCTCTAGATGTTTTCTTTTTTTCATACTGCTCAATAGATCTTTCTGAAATGACAGAGAAATTACTTGGTGATTACTTAGTAAAACCTGTAATAAGAGTGCTTCATGAAGGGGCCATAACTCAGAATGGGCAAGATATGGGTTGGAGAAAATGGTCCCAGGCAGACATGCTTCTAGGAGTTGGATATTTCTTTTCCAAATGGTAGTAGAGAATTTGGCCATTATTGTTTAATTCGACTCAGACCTGTGGGTAAGCACACAGAAGTAGATTTATAGGTATTTGTCATCAGGCTGAATAGCTCTCGGGTCATTCTATATGATGAGTCATTTTGGAGAGGGTGCCAGGCCGTGGTCAGGTTTATGGGAACAGGGTCAACTCCTGGATGATAGAGGAGGCATATGGGAGGCAGATTGTTCAGGGCTGTGAGACAGGTGCCAGGAGTGAAAGCAAATACAAAGTCATTCTGACTGAACCAATGCAATGGTCAGGAATAGAAACCAGCACCTTGATGGAGAAACAAAGTCAGGGCTTACCCACTAGAAGCAGGTGTGTTCTGACTTGTAGGTTTGAGGCTGCGAGTTTTCTGCATACCTTAATTAAAATTGACTGTTATCAACCCTCCTACACTGTTGGTGGGAATGTAAATTGGTACAGCCATTATGGAGAAGAGTATGGAGTTTCTTTTAAAAACTAAAAATAGCGTTACCATATGACCCAGCAATCCCAGTACTGGGCATGTACACAGAGAAAACCATAATTTGAAAGCATGCATGCAACCCGATGTTCAATGCAGCACTATTTACAACAGCCAGGACATGGAAGCAACTTAAATGTCCATCAACAGAGGGATGGATAAAGAAGATGCTGTATGTATATACAATGGAATATTATTCAGCCATAAAAAGGAATGAAATAGTGACATTTGCAGAGACATGGATCAACCTAGAAACTGTCATACAGAGTGAAGTAAGTCAGAAGGAGAAAAACAAACATTGTATAATATTGCTTATATGTGGAATCTAGAAAAATGGTATAGATGAACTTACTTGCAAAGCAGAAATAGAGTCACAGATGTAGAGAACAAACTTATGGTTACCAAGGGGGGAGAGGAGGTGGGATGTATTGGGGGGTTGGGATTGACATATATACACTACTATGTATAAAACATATAACTAATAAGAACCTACTGTATAACACAGAGAAGTCTACTCAATGCTCTGTGGTGACCTAAATGGGAAGGAAATCTAAAAAAGAGGGGATGAATGTATAAGTATGATTGATTAACATTGCTGTACAGCAATAAACTAACACAACATTGTAAAGCAACTATATTCTAATAAAAACTAATTTTAAAAAACTGTTATCTGGAGTGTGTGTATAGGGATGGGCTCTTCTTGTAGATTAAATTGCTTTACAGACTATTGATGAGTGGACTTGGAGAAGATTGTACTAAAAACTTTAATGTGAACTGTTAATAGAGAATTCTAATGAAATGAAAGAACATTATAGTGTGAGCGTCTAAATTTGCCCTGAAATATATCTGGAACTGAAAAGAGGGAAGAGACAGGGAAGTATTAAACCATGTTATTTAGGGTGTATGCCTGTCGTGCTAGAAATTCAGCAAGCATAGTTGAATGGCATTTTTATCATAGCAACAAATACACGAGGTGGGGACAACAATCGCCATCTTGCCTCTGATAAAACTGCTGCTTAGGAAAGTTAGGTAAAGACTATGTCACATTTATAGGAAGTATCACATTCACTGTATGAACTAAGGTTTGTCTGACAAGCTCTGTCTGAGGAGAAAATTCGTGAGCTTTCAGAGAGATTATCACTTCTGATGTGCCGTTTCTCCACGTCTGCTTCTCTTTCCAATACTACTGATCCATCCTAGATTGACTTTAAGAATGCATGTGAAGTGCATTTAGCACATTAAAATGCATTCCAATTTTCTGCATAACATGAACAGTAGAATTATGTGTGGATAAAAAGGGTTTTGCGAGAGCCAAAAGGACTAAATGGTGCTAATAAGTGAGAAATATATACTTTTTTTTTTGGCTAGACAAACAACTTTCAAATGCATCATTGAATTGTACCCTCAAAAATGCAAGAAGGGATCATTTATGTTGTATATTAACTAATTTTTAAGAGCTAAATAATAAATCTTTTATCTTTGTATCATAAACAGAATATATTCTCCAAATATTACTAATTTTTAATATTTTATTAAAAAACCAGTATCTGATTATGACTGTCAATTTGAACACTTAGAAAAGTGTAATAAATGATCAATAAAAATAACATAATTTCAATACTAGCAACAGGGTTCAGCAGACCATGGTCTGCTAGACAAAGCCTAAAATACTTATTGTCTTGCTCTTTACAGAAAGAGTTTGCAACCCTTTACTTAATAGATACTGCTTTTTACAGTTGATTCTATTTTTCTATTTCTCTGTGCACTATATGTTTTCATTTGCCAATATAATTTCAATGTTATTAAATATTCTATATTCTAAAAATCCTATATTTATTTATTTTCTTGAAATGAACTAAAAGTATGTGTTTTTATATACATATATAAAATAGGTTAATAAAGTATTTTGAAATTCTAGTGAAATCCAGTGAAATAAAATCCTGCCCAAATTGTATAATACTAACCTTGCCCAAATGTATGTGGCAAACCTGAACTTATTTGATGCCATAATTAACACTGGCAAAGGAAAGCCATGGACAAATACTATGAGTAAAATTATCATTCAGAATTGTTTATATTAGAGTGAAAAAAGAAGAAAAATCAAATACTACATACTAAAAATACATTCATACATACACATTTGTATGTTAACAAGCATACACAAAATGCAAATACACACATCTATAACTATTAAATAGATATTAAATAGAGAAAATCTTCAATCCTTGCCAAACAGCTTAGTTGTATTTAAATACACTTGTGGGAATGTATAGGTAATATATTTCCTTCTTAACCTGTATTTCTATGCATTGACCCAATCCATATTGGCTCAGTTTTGGAAGTTTTTCATTTGAAATGCTGAGCAGACATCTGTGGAGTTATACAGAAGGCTCTTAAATTAATGAATTTTGAGTTTAATTGAGTTTGGATGGGGATTATTTTGATCACCTCCTATTCACCCTGTTGGAGAGTGAGGAATTCTCATCTTAAGGTTACAGGGGTCAAACACTACCACCCAGCATGGAACAAATGTGATCCACCATTGTTTACTGGTAATATATATTCACACCCTAGGGGAGAAGACCCATGCTGACCAAATGGAGTTAATGGTAAGAAGAAGACCTACTTTGGACCAATTATAGGGAAGCCCAGGAATTATACTCTTAACTTGTTGGTAACTTATGCCATCTTCACGTCTCTGAATGTGAATAAGAAACATGTGATCACCCCAGATGTTAACAGTCAGGTAGCTACCAAGTCAGTCTGAGAATGGAGTCAACACACAGAGAGGATTACAGAATAAAGACCCCCAGAGGAAAACAAACTTAAATTGAAGTCTTATTTGAGGCACAACATTTTGATTATACTGGGGACAGAGTTCCTTTATTGCTTAAACTAATTTAATTTGGCTTTAAATTACAAATCATAAATTTAAGCGTTTTTCAGAAGCTGTACCTTTCCACCTAGAAACTTTAACTTCTTCACAGAAGACCATTTTGAGAACTGAGAAAAGCAACTAGTTGCTACATATTTTGAGAAACAATAAACACCAAGGAGCAGATGGTTGCAAACAGGTTCAATGGACCCTCCTCAACAGGAGTTGGCTGGTCACAAATTCACAGGAATTGTTGAAAATTACATGATGTATGACCACCCTACCATCTGGGTCAGTGAACTGGTTCTCCCAGTACATTTCCTCTCTGGTCCTTGTTCAGTAAAAACTCTTACTCCTCACTGCCTCCTACTGCAATAATATTTAATATAAAATCCTTGCCTTCACCACTAACTCACCTTCATTTCTGTTCTGAAACATTCTTTTGAATATTCATATGGATCGCACATATTTTCCAGTTTTGTAATTGTCTATATTTAAAAATTATCGTATATGGATTTATAATTTTATGCAATTTATTCAGCCAATTCTTTTTTATTATTACAGGTTCTGTTTTTTTTTGTGACAGAAAAGCTAGTTCTTACACATTCTGATAGATTTAAAAATGCTACATTTTTCATGTAATAAAAACTTGTATATTTATGCAATTTTCTTTTTATATTTGCTATTGTTATATTCACTCTTTGTTCCCTGTCAAGAAGCATGCCAGGTTTAACTACTATAGTTTTGTAGCACAATCAAATGGAATACAATATAATTAAGCATCTTTAGAAAATATTTTAGATCTTCTCACATATTTATTCTTCTCCATGGAATTTAAAATACATTTGCCAATTTCCCACCCAAAGGAGAATGTTGATACTTCTTTTCTTTTTAATTACATGAAATTTTATTATTTATTATTATTATTTGGCCTGTTTTATGTGTTTTGTGTCACCATTTATTATTATTTTAAAAGAGTGAAACTTTTTATGATTTTCTGAATATGGACTTTTCTAATTTCTTATAAAGTCTATTTGTGCATAATTTAAAGTTTTATGGCTTTTGTAACTGGAATTTGTTTTTCATTATATTTCCTAATTGGTAATTTCTGTTACACGTTCAAGCTATTGATTTTTGCTTATCTATTTTAAAAAAACAATGTCCTTACTGAAATCCAGGTGATGTAATAAATTTCCTAAAGTTTTCAATGTAGATAATCTTCATACAATACAATATTTTTGTTTTAATATATACAACTTAAGTCAAAGCCTAAAAAATAACTTTTGAAAAAATAGCCATATATGTGATTATTTATATCAAAATTATGCTTCTGTATATATTTTATATATGGATATTTATTTTGAGTTTTATATTTCTAATCACTTTGAATAAATATCCTTTTATTTCATTTATATTGATTTATTTTTAGTTTTGTTGTGTGTACAGCACATTTGGTAAAATAATGTATTTTTAATTTTAAACATGGAAATAATGAAATTAAAATACTTTCCAATTGTGAAGTTTCCTAGTGTTCCTGAAACAATCCTATTCAGGACATATTGCTTGTTTCAGTTAGTGCTGGATTCTATTTGTTAATATTTGCTTACTTTTTTTCATTAAAATGCATTGATGAATTTTACCCACTACTTTTTCTTCTTCATGTAATTTTTTTTTTTTTTTTTCAGTACGCAGGCCTCTCACTGTTGTGGCCTCTCCTGTTGCAGAGCACAGGCTCCGGACACACAGGCCCAGCAGCCATGGTTCACGGGCCCAGCCGGTCTGCGACATGTGGGATCTTCCCAGACCAGAGCACGAACCTGTGTCCCCTGCATTGGCAGGCGGACTCTCAACCACTGCGCCACCAGGGAAGCCCCTTCTTCATGTTATTTTATTTGAAATCAGAAACACTGTTCTGTACAACACAAACTATAGAACAGATTTACTAATACCATGGGCTTTGGATTCATACATTACCAATGTTTGAATACCAACCATGCCATTTTCTAGCTTGATCATCTTAGTTAATGTGCTTATGTCTAAATTTCTCTGTTCTCTCTTTCTGCATATTAGAAATAGGGCACCCATAGTGTTTTGTGAGAATTAAATGAGGTAAGAGATAATGCAGGCAAGTTTCTTATTACAGTGGTTGAAACCTCAATATTAGTCAATAAATATCAATCATATATAATGGTAATAATACTGTCTCTACATTTTTCTTATTAATTTATATGTAGAGGGCATGAGTTAAGTTAATCAGTTATTAATATTAAAAGTACTCTTTCTTGGACTTAGTGTGGGTCCTTGCTTCCAGGTGTAGAACAAGGAAGAAGACTACAACATTTCAGATATCCATCAGCTTGTTAGAAAGAAAGAGGTAATCACAATCAGTATGGTTTCTTTTTCCCTTGAAGAGTTTATTTTACTTGGTTTTATAGCTGATGTGGATTAATGTGGGTAGAGCTGCCATTCTTGGCTTATCATAGTTGCTCTAGCCAGTATCAAGCAATCTCAGACATCCCACATTTCCACTCCCAGTTCTGAATACCATGGCTGCCCTCACTTTTTCTATCACGAGTATATCCACCCTGCAGTCTGGGTATACTTCCTAGAGATGCTGTAGGGATCATAATGATCCCCAACTCTGAATTTTAACCTCCAGCCCTTGACACTCTGAGTTTATTGCTTTTGCAGGGGAATGTTCCACTAACTTCCCACATATGCAGAAAATCACATGTTAGTCTGATCTGCCTTCATTTTGATTCATTATGTAATATTTTTAAGATATATTCTCTTATGATGAACTTCATTTTCTTTTAAAAATTAATAATTCAGATTTTCTTCTTAGTTAAATATCCCATTTATCATCTCAGTGGAGAAAAAATTGAAGGATATTAGTAGGTTTTCCATCTTTCTCTTAGTGAGAGTCACCCATATGTTTTCGACCAACAAATACTCTTTCTTATTTCTTTGTTGCAATTACTAGGTTATGATGTGTTTCCTCAGAGTCAAAAATAAAGAAAACTATGTAACATTTGAGATTACAGTATCTACTTTGACCGATTTAATCTCACCTTAGTAACTATTTAGGGAAAAGCGTATTATGCTTTAGAATGGTTGGAGAACAGCTGTTTTGACAAAATATATCCCTGTCAACGTTATATCTTGATGTTAATGACTGTGTTACCTGACATATTCTTGTGCTGAAAACTTGTTAATAGCTATAGCAGGAACTCACACTAAGGGAACATATTTCCATAGTATATTACAGCATAATAACCAGTGGAGTAAAAGATGACACATGGTAAATGCTTTATAAATACATCTTATGACATTTATGGAGCGATGGGTAACAATATGGATTAGTAAAATGCATGTGTAATATAAATATTTAAATATATAATGTACAAGTTTGACCATAAAAGTGTGCAGAAGATGGGTTTAAAAACAAAAGGCAAGACAAGAAAGAGAGGAAACCAGAAACAAAGCTAGTTGATGGGAGTCTTTGTATCTTCATTATATAGGTTTTCACCTTTTTAAGACTTTTTAGAAAATATATGATTATTGATATCCAGATAGGTAGATAGAAAAAGATCATCAAACATTTTTCCATTAGAGAACATGAGGACATACACTTATTTTATGAGGTTAAAGATATATACACACACACATTTTATGTGTATGTTTTTACATACATTTTAATAAAATGTTTATTATGAGCTTTATCATAATTTACTATGTATTTACAATATTTAAGAGTAATAAACTCTGCTGATGGCTCATCCAATATCAAAAGTTTGTATTAGATACAGACAGACACTTCCTTAGCTCCATGGCCTATTCAGTGTGTGGGATTCCTTTAGAATGATTTCCATTTCATTGAAATGAAGGTTAAATATATTACTGTGGCCTATTGGTAAATACTCCTACCCCAATTAAGCCAAAATATTATCTTTAACATTTGGCTAAGAAATCACCTTATTTTCCTTCCTTCCTTCCTCCCTTCCTTCCTTCCTTGCTTCCTTCCTTCCTTCCTTCCTCCTTCCTCTCTCTCTCCCCTTTCTTTCTCTCTCTCTCTCTCTTTCTTTTCCTTTTGTGTGTGTTGCATAAATTCAACACCATAATCTGCATTATACCTAATTACCCTGAATTTGATTGAATACTTTTCTGTTGTTTTGTACTAAACCTCCAAGTAGCAGCTTGTTAGGAAGTGTTTGGAGTAAAAAATGCCGTCAACCCAGGTCTTTTCCATTACCTAAACAATTTTTTAGAGACCTTCTTCACCAATTCAGAAATCCTATGAAAATTGTATGTTGTGGTATGGATTTTTGTGTATGACAGTCATCAATTTAAGAGAGTAGTTATTTCCACAGATTATTTATAATCTGATAAAAAGGGCATTACTGAAACTTGTTAACCTAATTTTGAGACTGCAATAACACAAGGAAAAAAATAATTCATGGTTTTGAATGAAGACTGTTTTCCAAGGAAAAGGTCCAAAGTACATATTCCTAGCCCTTCATATCTCATTTGTCTTGTACTTAGAATATTTTACTATGACCCAGAGGATCTTGGCCAATACATTAATCTTCATTTTATACAAATGTCCTAACACCTTCCATCATGCTGGCTTTTTCTCTATGACAAATATCTGCCAAGAAGTTTATCACTTTAGGACCTTTTTGTTCAATTCAAAGATCTTTTCCTGGCCATTCACATTGCTGGCTCCTTCTCATGAGCTTAGATTCACAGCTAAGTCCACCTCCCAGAAAGAGCTGCCCAAACCCCTTTGTTAAATACCTTCATATGTTCCAAGACAGTCAGAGCTGATCTAACTTTGAAAATATATATATTCATTAAAGGGAACCCTCTTACACTATTGGTGGGAATGTAAATTGATACAACCACTAGGGAGAATAGTATGGAGGTTCCTTAAAAACTAAAAATAGAACTACTGTGTGACCCAGCAATCCCACTACTGGACATATACCCAGAGAAAACCATAATTCAAAAAGATACATGCACCCCATTGTTCATTGTAGCACTGTTTACAATAGCCAGGACATGGAAGCAACCTAAATGCCCGTCATCAGATGAATGGATAAAGAAGATGTGGTGCATATATACAGTGGAATATTACTCAGCCATAAAAAAGAACAAAATTGTGTCATTTGCAGAGACATAGATGGACCTACGTCTGTAGGTCATACAGAGCAAAGTAAGTCAGAAAGAGAAAAACAAATATCATATATTAACTCATATATATGGAATTTAGAAAAATGGTGGAGGTGATCTTATTTTCATAGCAGAAATAGGGACACAGATATAGAGAACAAATGTATGGATACCAAGGGAGAAGGGAAGGATGAATTGGGAGATTGGGATTGACATATATACACTACTATGTATAAAATATGTTACTAATAAGAACCTACTGTATAGCACAAGAAACTCTACTCATTGCTCTGTGGTGACCTAAATGGGAAGGATATCCAAAAAAGAGGGGATATGTGCATACATATGGCTGATTAACTTTGCTGTACAGCAGAAACTGATGGAGTAGTGTAAAGCAGCATACTCCAATAAAAAAAAAAAAAGAAATGTTGACCAGAAACAGAACAAACAAAAAACCATAATGGAAAAGAATATAAAAAGAATGTATATACATGTATAACTGAATAACTGCTGTACAGCAGAAACTAACTCAACGTTTAGTAAATTTATAGTAAATCAACTATACTTGCATTTTAAAATAGTGTCTACTGTAGACAATATTTATTTGGATCTTTAAAAAAAGAAATATATATATATATTCACTTATTTTATTGTATAGTTCATCTGCAGTAGAATATAAGCTCTAAGCAAGCAGTGTACACTTTTCTCTCTTGTTCCAGTCTTTTCACAAATGTCTGGAAGACATAGTAAGTATTGAATAAAATATATGTTAAATGAATGGATGGATAAATGAGAAGATGAGTGAGGGCAAGTCAAAATGTCTGTGGGAAAGAGGTTGGTAGCTAAAAAATCTCTCAGAAAGTAAAAAAATATATATATATTTTAAATAAAATTGTTTTATTCAGATATAATATTAATGCACAATAGAACACAAAATAAAGTGTACAGTTGGCCAAAATTTTACAAACTGACCTCATCCATATAATGAGCACATAAATTAGAAATAGAATACTATTAACACCAAAGACCTCATTCATCCCCATTTTAGTTATTACACTAGACATACCATGAATCGCAGGTGTATTAAGTATTAACCTTTTAAACAGACTGGATATGTCCTTGTAAATATCTATTTTTTAAAGATAACAACTCTCCAGTACTGTTCCTTTAACAAGTATTATTAACATGTTTACAAAGAGGTCCATCTGTTTGACTCAATCATTCCTTCAGTGTCCACTAGGAGGGAGAAAGGGAACTACTACAGTGTTATTAAATCTTTGTTTCCCATGACATAAACATTTGTGGAAGAAGAAGTTCTAAACATTAACCAACATGTTGAAAAAAAGTCTTACCTCAGTACCAAGTCATTGTAAATGATAACAATGACATCCTAATAAATTAACCATTAAATTAATACTTTTGTTTTTAATTATAATAATTTGTGAAAATTTAATATAATTCTAGAAAACAGTTTGACAATTTGTATAAAGATTATTACAAATGTTCATAAGATCTAGCCCAATAAGTTTGCTCCTGTAATATTACCAGATGGAATTACCAGTAATATGTTAATAATAATAAAATATTAAAACACAATCTTAACATTTAAAATCATGTGTCAAAAACAGCAGAATGGTTAAAAATATGGTTAAAAAAATGGTTTAAAATACCCTAATTTTCTCTAAAAATAAATTTTACTGCCTTTAAAATGTTATAGATTGTAAGAAACAAAGAATTTGCTTATGGTATAGTCTATTTTAAAACCCTTAAAGACTCTCATACCATTAAGCCAGCAATTCAACTTTCTAAAAGTTACCTAAGAAAATGCAGAAACATTGAAATATATTAAAATCTCCAAATTTTGCAAGCAGTAAAAATAATGTGTCAAACAATTGGATAATTAAAAGTATGAAAATGTTAATTCTATACATGTAAATATTATGCAGCTGTTATAGTTGTGTTATAAAAAAATCCATTCCTGTTAGAAATTGCTCCTATTAAGGTTCAATTTAAAAATATGCAAAAATACACAACACACAAAAAAGAAACTATAATTTTAAGATAAAACCATAATACCACATGATATTTTTGTGAAAATTTTGAAAACTGAGAAAATGGATGATTTTCTAGTTAAATGTAAATTACCAAGTCATTCCCGCATAATAACAAGTATACTATCATTATTACTATTCATTGTAGAATATACTCCAACCTTCCTACTTTATTAACATCTTGCTTTTTCTACATAATAGCTTTGCAATTGCTTTAGAAAATAGTGATAATTTATTACATTATTGTCAAATGATCCTTTCTCATCACTGTTAGAGTATGAAATAAATGAAATCATATGTTGTTTATGTGTTCCTTGATACTTACATAAAAGATGATTTATTTCCTTTACAGAAGCTCATAAAAGGGTGGAGGTAATTATACTAAGTGGATATGTAAATTCCAGTAGTAAAAGTAAATCAGTTGTGCCAGTGAATTTCAATAAGTTTCTAAATTCTTATCATTGTAAAGCAATTATACTCCAATAAAGATGTTAAAAATAAATAAATAAATAAATTCTTGTGAGATGAGATATTCATTTCTTTGTGTATAGGTTTATGAAATTTACTCAAATGGCATAATGAAATATCAATTTACATCCCATTAGGAAAAATTTCCTTATTTTTGTTTCCTTCATAAACTAGCAGGTTGTAAAATATGAATCCAAAATGAATATAGATTAATGTGTAAAATGTAATAAAAAGCATTTATTTAAAAATTCTAACTTCTCTATCAAATCTTATATATTGTCATTTAAATATAAAAATGATTTATATACATAACATTTTATATAAATCACTCTATATTTTTAAACAAGAACCTACACATTATTCAAGTATTAAAATATGTTCAGGTACATGGCTTAAAAAATAAGATAGTAACAAATAAGATCCAGAGTTTCATAGCAACACCCAAGTTGCCCAAATTTCAACTGGAAATCACTCACCAAGAACTGGGACGATCTCACACTGAACAACAAATGACAATAAGCATATGCCAATAATAAGATGTCAGAGATGTTAGAATTATCTAACAAAACCTTAAAGCAGACATCATAAAAAAGTTTCAATATGCAATTAAGTCCCTGAAACAAATGCAAATATAGAAATCTATGGCAAATAAATAAGTGAAAGATTCTCCAAAAATAGATGACATTACCAAGAAAAATATCAAGCTTTGCAGACTGAATAATCCAAGAACAGAGGAAAAAAATACCCAGTGGATGGACTCAACAGTAGAGTAGAAAGAATACAGAAAAGAATCAGTGAACTTGAAGACAGAACAATAGAACTACCCCCATTTGAAGAGTAGAAAGAAAACAGAAAAAAAAATGAATAGAATCTCAGAGACCTATGGGACTATAACAAAAAATCAAATATTTATGTGGACAAAGTCCTTAAAGGAGAGAAGAAAGAGGTGGGGCTAAATAACTAATCAAATCAATGTTGGCTGAACATTTCCCAAAGTTGGCAAAACACATAAAACTACAGATTCAAGAAACTGAGTGAGTTCTCAACAAGATAACGTCAAAGAAATCCATACCAAGATACATCACAATCAACTCCTGAAAACTAAATACAAAGGAAAAGTATCTTGCAATATCAGTGTAAAGGGCACAGTGATGACCTCCAAAAATGTTTATATCCTAATCCTGAGACCTATGGATATATGACTTTATATGGTAAGAGGGACTTTGGCAGCCGTGATTAAGTTAAGGATTTTGGTCTCATCTTGTATTGTCTGAGTGTACCCAATATAATCATAAAATTCCATAGAAGAAAGATGAAGGAGGTGTGAGTCAAAAGTGGAGTTGGAAGAAATGTCACCTCTGGAATGGGGTCAAGGAATATGGGCAGCTTAAGGAAGCTGGAAAGGACAAGGCAACACATTCTTCCCAATAGTCTTCAGAAGAAACACAGACTTGGTGACCTATTTTGGACTTCTGATTGCCAAAATTGTAAAATGATAAATTTGTGTTGTTTTTGGCCAATACGTTTGTGGTGATTTGTTACAGCAGTAACAGGAAACTAATACTATTAGGAAGAAGAAAAGAACACAGTGGATAAAAGATAAGTGAATACAATAGGTGTTCCTTCTCTTCTTACATTTTCTAAATTGTTCTTGTTAGTGGAAGCAAAAATTATAATCTTGTAAAATAAAAAAAAGTCACTTAACAATATTCCAGTTAAATCAAAAGGGAATGTTAAAAATACATACTCAAGAAACAAACAAAGAAGCAACCTAAATGCCATTGACAGACGAATGGATAAAGAAGACTTGGCACGTATATACAATAGAATATTACTCAGCCATAAAAAGAAACGAAACTGAGTTATTTGTAGTGAGGTGGATGGGTTTAGAGTCTGTCATACAGAATGAAGTAAGTTAGAGAGAGAAAAACAAATACCGTATGCTAACACACATATATGGAATCTAAAAAAACGGTACTGATGAACCTAGTGGCAGGGCAAGAATAAAGATGCAGACATACAGAACGGACTAGAGGACATGGGGTGGGTGTAAGGGGAAGGTGGGATAAATGAGAGAGTAGCACTGACCTATATACACTACCAAATGTAAAATGGATGGCTAGTGGAAAGCTACTGCATAGCACAGGGAGATCAGCTCGGTTCTTCGTGAGGACCTAGAGGGGTGGGATAGGGACAGTGAGAGGGAGACACAAGAGGGAAGGGATATGGGGATATATGTATACAGATAACTGATTCACTTTGTTGTACAGCAGAAACTAACACAACATTGTAAAGCAATTATACTCTAATAAAGATAAAAAAAGGGAAGCACACAAAAAAGCAGAAAAAAAATTCAGGAAACATGAAACAAAACACAAAACCAAAAAAAATGCAGGTTTAAGGTTTAAAATATCAATGAACATATGAAATGTAACCCATCCAAGTATACAAACTGAAAGACAAATGGACAAAGTGGGTTTTAAAAATTGACCAAACCATACTCTGTATACAAGACACTCATTTAATAAATAATAATAATAAATAAATCATGGAAATAAATAAATAAATTTAATAAACAAAAACTTCTTAAAAAGAAATATCCAGACCTATATTGTTTCACCAAAGAATTCCACAAAGATTTAAAAGAGAATTAACATCTGTTCTACACAATCTCTCCCAGAAAATTAAACAATTCCCAAATTATTTTAGGAAGTTAATATCATCCTAATATTAAAACCAGACAAAGACACTACCAAACCGAAAACTACAGACCAATATCCCAAATGAAAATAGATGCAGATATCATTAACAAAATATTATCAGAAAATGTTCAGGAGTACACAAAAAACTATTCACTGTGACCAAGTGAGGTTTTATTTCCAAGAATGCAATGCTGTGTGAATATACAAAAATAAACCAATTTTATTCACCTTATTAGCAAAGATAAGAAGAAGCAATGACATGTCATATCACTTGATGTAAAACAAATATTTGAAATAAATAAAACAAGCATTTGACATTATTACCACTCTTTCATGAACAAAAACACAGAAAAATAGAAATAGAGGATCTTCCTCAAATTGCTAGAATATTCACAAAAATCCTATAGGTAACAGTATATCAAGTGATGAAGGACTTAATGGTAAAGGACTGAATGTATTATCCCTAAGAGTGGCAGCAAGGCAAAGGTGTCTGCTTTCAATATTCTCAATAAACTTAGATCTAGAAATTCTAAACAATTCAGTACGGCAAGAAAAAAGGGGCACACAGATTGGAAAGAAAGAGTGAAAACTATACTTTTTTGCAGATGACATAGTGTCTCCATAGAAAATCTTAAGGAATGTACAAAAAAATGAGTTCATCAAGGTCAAAGAATACAAGATAAAACTACAAAAATATTTTGTATATCAATATGCTAGCAAAAATCACATGGGCACTAAAATTAAAATTACTGTACCATTTACAGTTACACACACAGAAAGAAATACTTAGATGTAAATAGAATATATAACTGACTTATACACTGAAAATTATAAAATGTTGATTAAACAGATTCAAGAATATCTAAATAGATAGAAAGACATGCTGTGCTCAAAAATTGGAACACTCACCATGGTAAAGATGCTACATCTCCTCAACTGATATACAGATATAACACAATTCCTGTCAGAATCCTAGAAAGATTTTTATAGATACAGACAATATTCTTCTAAAATTTATATGGAAAAGCAAAATAATTAGAAGAGCTAAAACCATTTTGAAAAAGAAGAATAAAGTAGGAGGAAACTGTCATACTTTTTCAAGACATTATATACCTATAGTAATCAAGACTGTTATATTGGAAGTATAGATCAACAGAGCAGAAGTGACAACCTAGAAAAAGACCCACACAAATATGTCCAACTGATTTTGAAAACGGTGAACAAGCAATTCCACAGAAGAAATACAACTTTTGCAACAAATAGTGTGAGGACGGTTGGACATACTTCATACCACATACAAAAATTAACTCAACATGATTACAGACTTACATGTAAAATGTAAAACTACAGCAAAAACAAAACAAAACACGTTTGAAATTTTTCAGATTTTTGCATCTATGTTCATCAGTGATATTGGCCTGTAATTTTCTTTTTTGGTGATATCTTTGTCTGGTTTTGGTATCAGGGTGATGGTGGCCTCTTAGAATGAGTTTGAGAGTGTCTCTCCCTCTGCTATATTTTGGAAGAGTTTGAGAAGGATCCATGTTAGCTCTTCTCTAAATGTTTGATAAAATTTGCCTGTGAAGCCATCTGGTCCTGGGCTTTTGTTTGTTGGAAGATTTTTAATCACAGTTTCAATTTCAGTGCTTGTGATTGGTCTGTTCATATTTTCTATTTCTTCCTGGTTCAGTCTTGGATGGTTGTACTTTTCTAAGAATTTTTCCATTTCTTCCAGATTGTCCATTTTATTGGCATATAGTTACTTGTAGTAATCTCTCATGATCCTTTGTATTTCTGCAGTGTCAGTTGTTACTTCTCCTTTTTCATTTCTAATTCCATTGATTTGAGTCTTCTCCCTTTTCTTCTTGATGAGTCTGGCTAATGGTTTATCAATTTTGTTTATCTTCTCAAAGAACCAGCTTTTAGTTTTGTTGATCTTTGCTATCGTTTTCTTAATTTCTTTTTCATTTATTTCTTCTCTGATCTTTATCATTTCTTCCATTCTACTAACTTTGTGGGGTTTTGTTTTTGTTGTTGTTGTTCTTGGATCGTACTGCTATAAACTTCTCTCTTAGAACTGTGAGAAAAATATATGAAATCTAGGTAAAGAAATTTTAAACTCTGCTCATTTTAAATCCAGTTATTTGCTTTGAAGCCTTTAAATTGTAGGAGGTTCAATATGTTTTGGATATGAACTTATCAAATATATGCTTTGCAAATATTTTCTCCTATTCCATAGGTTGTTTTTCAATTTGTTTATTGTTTCCTTTGCTGTACAGAAAGCTTTTAGTTTGACATAGTCCCACTTGTTTATTTGCTACCATTTCCTGTGCTTTCATTGTCACATCTAAAAAATCACTGCCAAGACCAATGTCAAGGAGAATTTTCCCTATGTTTTCTTCTAGGAGTTTTATGGTTTCACGTCTTACATTTAATCTTTAACCCATTTTGAGTCGATTTTTATGTATGGTGTAATAAGATTCCGTTTTAATATGAATATACAGTTTTCCCAAAAGCACTTACTAAAGAGGCTATTCTTTCCCCATTTTGTATTCCTGGTGCCCATGTTGAAGATTAGTTGATTGTGTATACATGGGTGAATTTCTAAATTCTCTATTCTGTTCCACTGGTCTATATGTCTTTATGTTTGCCAGTCCCATACTGTTTTGATTACTGAAGCTTTGTAATAGAATACAAAATCAGGAAGTACAATGCCAGTTTTGTTTTTGTTGTTCAAGATTGCTTTGGCTATTTGGGGTCTTTTGTGGTTACATATGAATTTTAGAATTGTTTTTCTATTTCTGTGAAAAATGTCATTGGGATTTAGGTAGGAATTACATTAGTATTTCTACAAAGAAGACATTCAAATGATCACCAGGTATGTTGAAAAGTACTTAACGTCACTAATCATTAGGAAAGTTCAAATCAAAACCACGCTGAGATATCATCTTATATATACTTGCTAGAATGGTTATCATAAAGAAGACAAGAGATAAGTTGGTAAGAGTGCATAGAAAAGACAACATTTTTGCACTCTTGATGTGAATATAAATTGGTTCAGCCACTGTGGAAAACAGTATGAAGGTTCCTCAAAAAATGAAAAATAGATCTACTATATGATCCAGTAACCCCATTTCAGGGTACATATCCAAAGGCAATAAAACCGACTATTGAAAATATATATCCACATTCCCATGTTTATGGCAGCATTATTCACAATACCTAAGATATGAAAACAACCTAAGTGTCCATCAACAGATGAATGGATAAAGGTATAATGCATACACACACACACACACACACACACACACACACAATGGAACACTATTCAGTCATGAGAAAGAAGGAAATCTTGTCATTTGCTACAACATGGATGGACCTTGAAGGCATGATGCTAAGTGAGGTAAAGTCAGACAGAAAGACAAATACATATGATATCACTTACATGTGGAATCTAAAAAAGACAAACTCATAGAAACAGAGTTAAAGTGGTGTTTCTCAGGAGCTGGGAGGTGGGGGAATTTGAAGGGATGTAGGCGAAAGGGTAAAAATTTTCTAAATTTATTTAGAAAATGAATTCTGGAGATCTACGTCATGACATTGTAAGTAAAGTCAACAATACTGTATTACATCCTTCAAATTTTCTATGAGACTAGATCTTGCTACATTGCAGATCATCTTAGTATTTTGCATAGTGTATAGTGGGTTTTTTTGTTAGATGTTTTCACTCTTCAAAAGTATCAAATTTATAGGATCACAAAATAAAAGCAAATCCTTCTTGATCTAATAAAACTCTTCTTTAAGGTGTTATGCCAACTAACATACTATATAGAGGAAGTGATAGTTAGAATCATCAAAATAAAAAGTGATTGATATTGATATGTATTGATAGATGTTCAACCATTAGATGAAAGTTTGTTGAAAACAGGATCAAAATTGCTAGCCATAAATTACTCACTAAATATTAAAAGAAAGAAGAAACCTTTGAATGGAGAAATCTGGTAGGCTCCACCACATCAAAGTTACCACACTGATAAAGGCTAAACTGATACCAGATGCAATAAAGGTATAAATACCAAAGACAGTGATACCAGATGCACTCTGATGTGATGCTATGAAAATGACAAAATTTCACATATGTTAGGCCCCTGTCAAAAATTCATTACCTGGATCTAGTTATGATGAAATATTCAGGGAAACATAACTTGTGGGACCTTCTGTAAAATTCTTGACCTTTATACTTCAAAAATATCAGTGTTGTGAAAGGCTGAAAAATTGTTTCAGAAAAAAAAGTATGCTAAAAGGACATTATAACTAAAGGCAAAATATGTTTCTATATTGGATTTTGGTTTGGGGAAGATTGCTATAAATGTCTTTATTTTTAAGACAATGGACTACATTTAAACATGAATTGTACAAGAGATATTGCATGCATATACATTTCCTGAATATGATAGCCCTGAGGTTTTATAAGGAAATGTTCTCTGTATTCCTAAGATATTCATACAAAGTATTTAGGGGTGAAGAATCTTGTTATCTACCATTTAAATTCACATGCTTTAATATAAATAAAAATTGCTACTGTATGTTCAGATTTATGAAACAGTAGGAAAAATAAAGATATGTTAGAAATTTGTGAGCCTAAGCAAAGGTTAATCCATTTTTTATTGTACTATTCTGCAGCTTTTCTTTAGATTTGGAGATTTTCAAAATAAAACTTAAAATAACAAAAATCCATTTAAATGTTTTAAAGTATTTCCAAAACTTTATTAATTCCTTTCTAATTGAAATGAGAGTTATTTCTACCTACTGTGGTAAGTATAAATAGAAGAAAGAGTTAGAAAGTGACCCTGAGAACCCCTGAAAAATATATGTTTCCATGTAAGAGAACAGAATTAGAGAAAAAGAAAAAACAAACAAAAGAAACAAACCCCACAAATGACATCAATGCACCTGGAAAAAATATTAAAGAACAAAGTGCATAATATAATTATATGATTCATGTTTAATCATATAATTCATGTGGAGAACAACCTTCTTTACACATTTCCCCCATGTCCAACCCCTGCCTTCTCTAGCAAACACCAATCTGTTCTCTGTATCGATGACTTCAGTATTTTTTTTCTTTTTCTCTCTAAATTATTTCATTTAGCATAATGTCCTCAAGGCCTATTTATGTTGCAAATTGCAAGATTTCCTTTGAGAGAATAAAGAATTGCAGAGACTGACATGAGGCTCTATACCTATTGCCTACTGCCAGTTTACAGATAACCAGTTGGGTGAGCTGAGCAGGGTAGAGCACGGCACAAGTGATCAATATCAACAGCTACCATAATATAAAGAGAAGCTGACCAGGATATGGCAGAGAAGTGTGGAGTCAAGGCTACTCCACCTGAGGAAGAATGAGCAGAAGAAAAAGGGTGGGTGTCTGGCAGGTATAGCACGTGGGGTTTGGAAGCAGCACAGATACGTGCTGGTGAGTTGGCTAGAGGAGAAATGCCAGGTGCTGTGGACTGAATTGTAACCTCCTCCCCAATTAATATGTTGAAGCTCTAAGTCCCAGGGGATGATATTTAGAGATGGGGCCTTTGGAAGGTAATTAGGATTAGATGAGGGCATGAGGGTGGGGCCCTCATAATGGGATTAGTGGTTTTATTAAAAGAGGAATGGAGACACAGCTCTGAGGAGACAGTAAGAAGACAGTTGTTTTCAACTAGGAACCAAATCGGTCCACACCTTGATCTTGGACTTGCCCCAGTCTCCAAAACTGTGAGAAATAAATATCTGTTGTTTTAAGCCACCCTCTCCCCCTGCAATGGAACCTTTTTAGGACTATCTCTAGATGTCCTTCTTAGAATTTTATATCCTGAGTTATTTGAGTTATGGGAGCATGCCCCTACACCAATGTTCTTATATTCTTGGCTTACATTCTAGGCTTCCCAGTTCCTTACCATTAAGACTCATCCCCACACATTTTCCCTGTTTCTTGTTTCTTGTTTACAAGAATCTACATTGGCTAGGTACTGAAGTCATTATGGTGAGTAATCTCTTTCCTTCTGAAGCAGAGATGCTATTTCTTTAATTGATTCAACTGATTCATCCTTCACTAATTAATTATCAAGGTGAAATTGGAGCAGGTTCTTTTAATAAATTTATTTTATTTATTAATTTTTGGCTGCATTGGGTCTGCGTTGATGCATGCAGCCTTTCTCTAGTTGCAGTGAGCGGGGGGCTACTCTCCATAGTGGTGCACAGGCTCCTCATTGCAGTGGATTCTCTTGTTGTGGAGCATGGGCTCTAGGCATATGGGCTTCAGTAGTTGTGGCTTGTGGGCTCAGTAGTTGTGGCTCATGGGCTCTAGAGTGTAGGCTCAGTAGTTGTGGTGCACAGGCTTAGTTGCACTGTGACACATGGGATCTTCCTGGGCCAGGGCTCAAACCCGTGTCCCCTGCATTGTCATGCAGATTCTTAACCACTGTGTCACTTGGGAAGCCCAGGAGCAAATTTTAAGGGTATAAAATATCACCTTGTGAGATACATACTACAACTGAAGTCTTCATGTGCCTTGCATTCTGCTACCCCTAGCAAAAGAGAAAGGAGTATTTTTTCTATCACAGGTAATGACTGCAGGAAACTGGGTGCCAATGACTACAAAATTAAGGACAAGAGTGGTAAGGACCAAGGGAAATCTGGAGTTTGGGGGTTGAAACTACATCCACTCTGGTACTAACACTCTGGTTTCAGGCTCCCCTAACTTCCCTATCAGACCTCCACTAGAATAAAACTTAGGCTGCTGCATATTTATCCTTTTTTTTTTTTTTGTAACTCTGATACACAATCAAATCCTGGGATTTTTATCAGCACAGTTTTCTCCTGGCTCAAGGAAATGAGCACCTTGCCACAGAAGCCTTCTAGCTTTCACCCCAAACCATGAGTTCCTAGTTGCCTAACCTACACCTGTTATTTGCACAATGGCCCTTTGCAAAACCCAACAACTCTACAGTCCTTGTACTTACTTTTATGCATCCCAAGCACTGTGGATATTGCAATGACCAGTGAAGGCTTCCAATTAGATGCCATCCCAATCCACAATACCTGATAGTCTTAGAAATTGTGATGCCATACACTACCCTACTTCAAACCAGCAAAGGGACCCTGGTTGCCATCTGGCTAGCATAGCAGCTAAAGCCAGGATCCCATCCTGAGGATCTGCTTCCTGGGAAAATGTCTGTTACCAGTTGTCTTGGTTTAAACTCTCCAAATCATAACCCAAAACAAGGTTTCAAGTAGAAGTAGTTTATTTAGTAGTTAATTCTAGGAACCACTGGTATAAAATAAGGAAGTATGACACAAATCAGAGGGCACATAGTAATCTGTGCATTATCAATGAATTTCATTTATCAATCACTGGATCTTAATGCCACTAAAGAACTCTAAAATCCAGTATAGAAACACTTGCCTAAAAGTAATCCCACCTGCAATAGAATGATTTATTCATTAACTCTTGTCATTCATTGTTTGATAGCTATTGGAGCAGGGTTTCAGGATGGTGGTCATTAGCTTGCCAGCATTATAAGCATAGTGTGTACGAACGCTAATCAAGCACCGGTGGATGGAGAAAGTTATCAGGCAAAGACATCCAGATGCTGACTCTTGGAAACTGGACAGGATCATTAGTATGGTGAAGACCAAAGGATTTGAATGTGGTGCTGACAGTTCCTGCTACAGCAATTCAGTATAGAAAAATTGTATAAGTTTTCACTTCAATCATCTTGTGTCTGTAAGAATATGGAGTTCACTCAAGAAGTCCAGATTTTTATTGTTTTTTGGCATTGATTATAATCTAAATATTATATTTGCTACATTATTTTTGGTGTTTGAAAATCAGGCATAATATACCAAAATATCTATTGCCATGCTCCATTCAAACCACATATATAATTTCATTATCGTCAGGGCTGCAATCCGCCAATATATTTCTGTAGTTGAGCAATCCAGTAGAATGTTTCTCCTTAAACTTTAGCAATCTCATGATTACCCCAATATTTCAAGACATGCAGAGAGATGGTGTTAGATCAGCTGAACCTCTTATGTAGCTCAACAGATAATTTGGTCATTTTTAAAATGTAAATACCTAAATAATTAGTACTGAATCTATTTAACTGTATAGTAAGATAATAAAGGTACATTGTAGTAATAATAGAATCAGCCACTGTTTGAAATTACAAAATATATTTTTAATCAGGAAGACACCTTTTTTCCTATTGAGTCATGTGATTTATAACAGGTAGCAATCAAACTATCAATTACTCCTTTTAGTCATTACAAGTAATTAAAGCCTAGTAATTCTAACAGAAATCCAATTTATTATTTTCTTATTTCAACATAGAGCCATTTTTATTTTGACAAAACCAAAGAACTTTATATGCCTTATTTATTTACAGATTTACTAATGCACTGTAAGGCCAAATATAAGGTAACTATAGGTCTGTTTCAGTTCCTTTCCCTAAAATATAATTTCACATTCTAATGGTATATGTATTATAGTTAGATTATTATTATTTTTTGACATTGACTATAATCTAAATATTATGATATTTGCTACACTGTTTTTGATATTTGAAAATCAAGCACAGAACACCAAAATATTTATTGCTACACTCCCTTCAAAACACACATAAAATTTCAATATTGTCAAGCAGCAATCTGTCATTATGTTTCTGTAGTTGAGCCATTCTATAGAATTTTTTCCCCAAAACTTTAGCAACCTGCATTTTCTTGGAAACATGAGCAATAGTAAAAGGTCCACATTTTTACAAGTGGTGATTAATAAGTGTGTGTGAGTGGTAGAGATGACCCAAGAATAGCTATGTGTTGATGTTTGTTGGATGGGAGCTCTTTATACTCTTATTTTTACTATTATATATATGTATATCTCAGAAATTTTCCATAACAATAAGTAAAGCTCTATTTTGCTTTTTTTTAAGTAAATAGCTTACTCCCATTTTAAATGTGCCGTTCATGAGATGATTTCCTTGTCTTATTGTTAAATATAATTTTAGAGGTTTCTGTGTTCAAAATATTAGGTTATTTTGATGTAACCTTGGATATAAGGACCTCATGGAAAACTTTGGGGGTATATATTATATCTATTTGACCATAGATAAGCTGAGAATGAAATACTTGTTTTAGAGGTAACATTAGTCTGAATGTTAGTCTGAACATTAGTCTTAACGTAGGGAACACTATTATACATTCATTTTTCACCTTACTTGCCTGCGGTTAGTACTTTAACACTGATTGCATGGTCTCCAACTGAAAATAAGAGTGAGATTAAAAATGAGAACCTACAATAGTGTTTTCTTAGTGTTTCTTCATATAAAATTTATTTTTAACCATACCAAGTTAATTTTATTCACATAATTTTGAAATGTTTTTATGTTTTCTAGTTTTTTTTTCTATTTTTATGGTATTGTACATTGGATTTTTTTCTCTTGTATTCTTTCTAGTTTAATCTTTGTGCATAAAATATTTTCTTTAATTTTCATTTTTTTTATGAGTCAGTAAGATTTTTTCAAGTCTTTCTTTTGGCCAAATTTTTAAAATTTCTAATATTTTGTAATTATTTTGTATTTTATAGTTTCTTTCATTTTATTAATATATTTAACTGTTCTTGAAATATTATTTTAAATTTTGTATGTATTTTGTGGATATGACTTTCTAGTCATATCCTAGTGTGCCTCCTCTGTACCAATATTATTCTGTACCTGTGAGCTTCCATGGATACTTATCTCATAAATCCAATGCACTGCTTATTTGCTGGTTTAATAGGAAACTACTGGGGAAACAACGTAAGCCCTGTAATAGTTGTCATTTACCCCAGTCTTTGAAACTAGACAAGCTAGGTCCTTGTGATTTTCTCTAGTTGATCATCTCAGTTGACTCATAAAAAAAACAAACAAAAAATCAAAACTAATCCCTTTTTAAAAAATTCATTTTCTTAGCCTAAGTACTTAATTTCCATGGAAACACACTTATAACCTCTGTAATTTTTTTTTTTTTTCGCTACGCGGGCCTCTTACTGCTGTGGCCTCTCCCGTTGCAGAGCACAGGCTCCGGACGCACAGGCTCAGCAGCCATGGCTCACGGGCCCAGCCGCTCCGCGGCATGTGGGATCCTCCCGGACCGGGGAACAAACCCGTGTCCCCTGCATCGGCAGGCGGACTTCCAACCACTGCACCACCAGGGAAGCCCAACCTCTGTAATATTGAACCATGAATAGAACATGAAGTACAAAAACAATATGCACACTTAAGAATATTCATCTGAAAACGTGGCATCTTAGGTCAGAAGTCAAGTTCTATCAATAGTAGAAGCAGATTCTTTTTTTTTCCCCTCGAAACAATCTACTCTGAAAGAAGAACAAAGAGAAAGAAACCCACATAAAATGCTAAATAATCAAATAACTTTACAAAACTAACCTGATGATCTACTCAGATGTATAAGCTGAACTGATTTCATGCATTTTTAATTAATAATAAAATGTTCCTTTACTTTCATTTTTTCAAAAAATATTTTCTGTAGGAATCCATTATGAATGCTAGATAACTCATGTTTTATCTTGTGGATGACTGAAAGCATTTTATTTTATCATATGTAAATCTGAACTCTTTCCAGCTTTTACCAACAATGCAAAAGTTCAAAGCATTTTCAACATTGAACTGAAGCAATTATATCAACATAGCATTGACATCAATTGAAACATTATAAATATGATATCAGTTCAATGGGAGCCATAGATTACAGTTAGTTAAATGTTAAAGAGTATATGCTTTTCCTTTTTTATGTGCTGGTATACATATTAAGATGTCACAGCCTTGCATTTGTTTATTTTTGTTTTGTTTTCTTTGTGGTACGTGGGCCTCTCACTGTTGCGGCCTCTCCCGTTGCAGAACACAGGCTCCGGATGCACAGGCTCAGTGGCCATGGCTCACGGGCCCAGCCACTCCACGGCATGTGGGATCCTCCCGGACCGGGGCGCAAACCCGTGTCCCCTGCATCGGCAGGCGGACTCTCAACCACTGCGCCACCAGGGAAGCCCCTGCATTTGTTTTAATAAACTAGAGATATGAAGGTTATAATTTTAATTACCAATTTGTTGAAATAACTATGTGCTGTTACCAACACATGGAAATGACAGAAGTTAAATAGATAAAAAGATGTCTATGGTTCTGAGACAGTTGTACTGCTTAAGAAACCACAGACCTTGGTAAAAAAAATATATATATTGTTTTGATCCTTAGGCATACAATCTCTCTAGAAAGAAAACAGGATGGGAAAACTATATACAGTCTATGGAGGACTTAAGGACAGAAGAGGGTAATAAATAGGCAGAATCTCCTAGACCAGATATGGATTCAGATGACCGTGGAGAATGAGGGACCAGAATGTTCCTTCCAGAGAATAGAATGACTGCCTACTCATGAATGTTCATACCTTCAAGACTGTGGACCGTCTCCAGATGTGATAAAAGTGATTCAGAGCTACCATGGCCCTATGTCTTCACTGCTTCCTACTTCAAAATTGTGTGTGCATGTGTGTGTGTGTGCATGTGTACTCTAGAGATAAGATAACTTGAGTTACTAGTTTATAGCTTCCAAATTAAGAAAAGGAAGTTTGAGACAGGATGTAGAAACTTCCGTGCATCAACCAGAAATCCTAGACATTAAGCTGGATGCAGTGATGCATTTGAGGCTGCTGTAATGAAATACCATAGACTGGGTGGCTTAACCAACATTTATTTCTCGCAGTTCTGTAGGCTGGCAAGTCCAAGTCCAAGGTACTGGCAGATTTGGTGTCTAGTGTGGACTTGCTTCCTGGTTCCCAGACAGCCTTCTGCCCCTATGTCTTCACATGGAGAAAAAGAGAAGGTAACTCTCTTCAGGGCTCTTTTATAAAAGGGTATTTATCCCATTCATGAGGGTCTCAGCACCTCCCAAAGTTCTCACCTCTTAATGCCATCACATTGGGTATTAGGTTTTAACCTATCAATTTTAGGGGGATTCAGACATTGTCTATAGTAGATGGAATGGTACTTTTGGCCTGCTTTCTTTGCCAGGGATATAGTCAGTTCTATGTGTTAAAAAAAATGCAAAAGGATATTTAAAGAACAGGAGGGAAGACTCAGAGATTGTTAATGTTTACTGATGAAACAATGTATTTCCTGCATTTCTCAGTAGGCTTGAAGAGGTAGGCTATGCTTTATAACTACTAGCCTATCGTCTGTAGCTAGAATGAGCACATTTCATCTAGACAAAAATATTTATGAGCCAGTGCTTTGATTTCTATGCTCCATTTTATGAGTCAGCAGTTGTGAAAAACATTGTGAAATAGTACAACTGTCAGGTTTGGCCTTTTCATAACAATCATTGGTTACGTACCTTGAATATGATAGCAATCTTTGTCATTATAAGTGCCTGAGAGTGGGTGGCATTATTTGTTTGTTTGTTTGGTTTTGTTTATCTCACCATAGTTTATTCTGACTAATAAATTAAGTTGTCATAATTTACCAAACATTTTATAGTTCATTAGCTTTGTATATGGATTTTTCTTTTATTATTTTTTAAATGTGCATAAAAGCAATTTCTAATCAGCCACTTTCCTTCACGGTTTTTTCTTTTCATACAATTGTTTAGATTACAGGTATAGATAAGTAATAAAGATACCATAAAAAAATCAGTTTTAATTTTCATCGTATTTAAATCCTGAAAAAGAGGAGACATGTAAGGACTATTTAGCAAGTGACAAAAATGAATTTTGAAATAATATATTTTAAAATGTACAGTAATAAATATTACTAAATTATGACCTTTATTAAATAAGAAGTAAAATACTCATGTCCTTACTCCCACTGTTATTAGATAACACATGCTCTAAAATCTTCAAATACATTGGTGATGAAATTTAACTCTGTAAATTGAAAATGTAGTTATGTTATACAATCAGGTATACTATTGCTATATTACTTTTTTGTTGATTAGATGTGTCTTCAATTTTATGTTCAATGTTTTCTAATACCACTCTTAAATCCATCACTATCATTAACTCATAAAACTTCACCTTTGCCATAAGACAGTTTGCACTTACAGCAGTTCCTGGAATTAAGCAGCATCATTAATGGTCCAGAAAAGTCACCTTTAAAAAAAGTTCTTCAATGACTACTTGTGTTTTTCATCTGCTTATTTTAGTGCCCAGTACCTACTTGATCAAATTATTAGAAGACCATAGGAGACAGTGCTTGACGTCCTACCGCCAACCGCATACAAGGAGGTACATGTTTTCCTTGTTACACCAATTATTTGGAAATAATTTCAAAACTAAGAACTTTCTCTTTGGAAATTGCCCAGTGGTTGGGTCTCTCCAGCCAATGACTTGGTTTTGTCTCTCTGCTCCTCATGTTCCCAAGACAACTTTTCCTACACCTGACAGAGCATGAATAGAATACATCTTTTCTCTACTGTTAGGAGGAACAACCTTACACTCTTAAATAACTGGCATTTTAGGAACATAGACCATAGCATATTCACAATGCACCTCATTTCACACCTCCAAATTTGAGTTATCTTAATGCTGTAAGAGTGGTGGTTTGAGTGTATGGGTGTGTGTGCAAAATCGTGTGAAACAGACTTATTTGGCCTCATCAATTTAGTGAATACCAGTTCACTAAAAAACAATTGAACAAAACTTTGATACACCAAATCTTTACATATGTTAACTGTGTATATAAATAGAAAAAGCCATATTATTTTCAATCTCTTAAACGTTTTATATATCTCTATATTTGTCTATCATATCCATCTATCTATATATCTACCTATCTCTTAGTCATCTATCATCATCATCTATCTAACAAGTACTGAAGTTAAATAAAACTGAAACAGAAATTCCCAATATAAGAGCAGGGTAGATGGCTCTCCAGATATATCCAGTGAGACAGGTAGGGGAATTAGAGATTTTGTAGCTCATTCAAGGTTGAATAGGCTCTTGGTTATGATTTTAGATAATATGAATATATAAACAAACAGGTCAACATTTACTCTATACACCAAATTTCAATTTATTAATTGCCAAGAATAAATGTTTTTTCTAAGACTTACTAAGGTGTCTACAATTCAGAGCACCATCTTCTTGATTTTAAATAAGACCATTCCTTTAGTTAACGCTTGGAGAATTGAATGCTTTTCATTTAAGTGTTCACCTCTAGACCCCCAGATTCTATTAGAGTCTGCTACCAATATAACATATGGTAGCATCTGCAAATTAGTAATGAGTAGACCCTGGGAAGGCCAAATACACAAGTTCTTCCTCCCAATCATATCTCTCAATTGTCACAATCTTCATACACTCAAATACTCTCTAAAATATCCACACAGTAATGAATAAATATGGCAAAAGGCTTTACTCTGTGACATTTCCTACAACAAGTACTGATCCTTTCAATCATTTATACTTAGTCATGTCTGCATATGATAATTCTCAGGTTCCCTTACTTTGACTTCTAATGTTTCTGTTTCCTTCTCTTTGTTTGAATTTGCCTATGTATCTTTATTTGTCTCTTTATTTTCAACCTATTTTAAATTCATTGCAAATATATTGTTATTCTAGGAGACATAAATATTTTGCTGGTTATCACATATTATTTTTTCATGATAATCTGTCATAAGGGAGTGTTTAGAACAACAATGTATAAGTGTTAACATCTATGCTGTGATTTTACAAGCTTATTTTGTTCCATTGTTTTCTCCTATTTCTCTGGCTAGATAACATTGCTTTTCATTTCAAAGTTTCCCATGTAAAGTTGAAAATTGTTTCTCATTCATATTTGTAGATTACTTTCCTTTTCATGACTTTGTAATGCAATGTATGAGTTTGAATTATTTGCTAAATCTTACTACTTTACTTCAAAAAAGAAAATATTTTTCCTTATTTTATCATTATTTTCTCCATCAGTTATATTTTATATTTTTATGCCATATTTCTTTTATATCTTAGTCTTTTCACCTTCTGTCTAATGAGCTCCATTTCTTCAAGTTTTTGATTTATGCTTAGATTCATGGCCTGGAAAATGAAGGGAAAGCAATATCTCAGATATTTAATTGATGAGTGGGAAACACACCCTAGGGTAACCCCATGAATAACACCTTCAATATCTCCCTCCCCTTTAGAGCAAGTGAAAACTGATATTTGATTTTAGCCAATAGTATATGGCATAGCACATGGGAAAGAAATTCTCATGATTATTTACATTATATAAGATTCCATCTTAGAAGTCTGGGGGACAGATTCTCTTCTGGAACTTTAAAAAATGAGCTTCCAGATGGCCTGTGACAGGGCCATGTAGCATGGAACTGCAGGCAGCCTCTAGGAGCTGAAAAAAAAATCCCAGCTGACAGCCATCAAGAAAGTGGGAACCTCAGTCCTACAACCACAAGAAACTGAATTCTGCCAACAGCCACTCAATTTTGGAAGAAAATACTGTGCTCCAGAAAGGAACACATACCAGCAGATGCCTTGACTGAAGTTCTGTAAGACTTTGAGCTGAAGACCCAGTTAAGCTGTGCTCAGACTCCTGACCCACAGAAACTGTGAGATAATAATACATGTTATTTTTTGAAGTCCTTTGTTAAGAAAAAATAGATAAGTAATACATGTGGACCATTTCTTCTTGTTGTTGTTTTTATAAAGTATTAGTTTCCTTCAATCTTAGTGCTCTAATATTTAATTAATTAATTTTTATTCTTTTTCACCAGCTTTACTGAAGGATGATTGACAAATTAAAATTGTATATGTTTAGGTTGTATAACATGATGTTTTTTATTTTTAAGGTGTACAATGAAGTTTAATATATGTATAAAATGTGAAATGATTACAACAATCAAGTTAACACATCCATCACTTCATATTTCTGTATATGGTACCATTTTTGTGTATATGGTAAGAACACTTATTATATACTCTCTTAGAAAATTTCAAGTATGCAATACAATATTATTAATGATAGTCAGCATGCTGCACATTTGATCCCCAGAAATTATTAATCTTATAACTGAATGTTTGTACTGTTTGACTAACATCTCTCCATTTTATCCAAGATCCCAGACACTGGCAACCACCATTCTGCTCTCTACTTCTATGAGTTTGACTTTCTTTTAGATTATACATATAAGCAAGATCATACAGTATTTGTCTTTCTGTGTCTGGTTTATTTCATTTAGCACCATATCTTTCTAGTTCATTCATGTTGTCACAAACAGCAACATTTCCTTCTCTTTTTTTGTCTAAATAATATCCTTCTGTGTGTATACACACAAACACACACACACACACACATTTTCTTTTTCCACTCATTTGATGGGAATGTAAATTGGTAAACACACCATGGAACACAGTAAGGAGCTTCCTCAAAACACAAAACTACTACTGTATGATTCAGTAATCCCACTTCTGGGTGTCTATCCAAAGGAAATGAAATCAGGATCTCAAAGATATATTTGTACCCCCTGTTCATTGCAGTACTATACACAAAAGCCAAGATGTGCTGTGACTTTTTAATCAAAGTTTTCATAAATTTACTCTGGCAATTCTGTTTCCTGGGTCCGAATTTCAACCATTCTACCTCTGAGTTCTGGGTTCCCTTAATTGAGTTTTCAATTTCCTGTTCTTGTTCAATTTTTTTTACTAAGGTCTGGTTATAAGAAAATGTTAAAGAACAAAATTTCCACAAATTATTAGAGAAATGTAGTCTTTATTAACATGGCAATGAGATATAAACTGTAGCAGGCCATGAGTGTGATCGTGTGAATAGTAGGAATAAACTGCAGTAACTATAGAGCACCATGTGTTGACTTGCTGCAGAGCAATGCCAAGATCTGAAGAGAGAGGGTTTAAAGCATTATATTGGGTGGGGATTCAGACTGAAAATTAAATATATATATATATATATATATATATATATATATATATATACATACTTATTCACTTTATATACTTTAGACTTCCTTAGCAGCTGGGACAATTCTTTTCCCCCTGCCCCTCCCTTTCTTCCTCTGAAGATCACTGTTATGGAGGGGCAAATTATGTTTCTTTTTTTTTTCTTTTTTTGCCATTGCAGAAGTTGTACCTCCATTTCAAACTTTATATATTAATATTTTTCTACTCACAGTTATGTCATGGAATTATTTTTGAATGGTTAAGATGGTTAAAAAAAAACAAAGCGAAACAAAGAACTTCACATATGCCCAGAGTTAAAATGGTTCAAATTGCCAGAAAAGAGGGGGAAAAAAAGACTTTTAAAGTTGTAGTTAGATTTTTTTTAAATTGTCATAAACCAGATAAAATGATTTGCCCCTTCTTGTCTAACAGGATGAGTAACTGAATATCACACAGTACCTCACAACTTCCCTCCCAATATGCAATCCTGGAGATGTTTTATTTACACAAAACTGAGAAAGAGATCTAAATGATGAAAGCATCTGTGGCTTTCATTAGGGTGCAGAGGCTAGTGCTAAGGGCTGCAGTGTGAGGACAGTAGTGGGCAGTTGGTGAGGGGAGACAAGACAACATAATTTGGAGGATAGCACTTGATGTGTGCTCACCTTTCTCTTCCATGTTTTTCTGAGCCAACCTGATTTCTCTTACTTTCTATTATTAAAAAAAGATGAGGTTTTGATTCATTATCCCTGTGACAGGTATGAGTAAAGTGAGGTAGGGTATTTATAAGAGGAGAGGTCTATAATCTGTAGGCCAGCACACTGGAGGCCCAGGGAAAACCTAATATTGCAGGTTGGGTCCCAAGTTAGCCTGCAGGTGGAGTTCCCTCTTCCTTGTGGGACCTCAGTTTATTTCCCTGAAGGCTTTCAACTGATTAGAAGAGGTCCACCCACATTATGGAGGGTAATGTGCTTCACTCAAAGTTGACTGATATAAATGTTAACCACATCTAAAAAAATACCTTCACAGTAACATCTAGACTAGTGTTTGACCAAAAACTGGGTACCACGGCCTAGTCAGGTTAACAAGTAATATTAACCATCACAATGTGGTTGAGTTGGACAGTCTTTGCTCAGGAGGACCTCTCATTTGTCTGTACTAACTAAGAATGGCTGATCCTTTCTTCTTGTGTATTTCACCTGCTAAGTTAGCTGATAGTTGAAGGGAATTTGAGCTCACAGGAGAATCACGTTAGCTTTCTGGAGACCACAATGGCCATTAAAGATGAATGAACACACTAAGAAAAGTAATAATAGACAAAACAAAATAAGTAACACAGAGAAAAAAATTCTTACATAAGCACATAAACACCCACAAAAATTATGAAATGATAATGTAAACAGAAATCAGTAATACCTGATATAATGCTGAATCAAATTCAAATTCTAGGTACGAACAATATAACAGGTGAAAGTAAAATTTCATAGATGAACTAAGTATCAAAACAGATAGTTGATGAGCATATACTTGAGCTGCAAGATGTGGTTGGGGAACTCTATCACAAGCCATAAAGAAGTGATAATGATAAAAAATGTATGTAAGTAAAGTTAAAAGACATTGGGGACAGAAATAGAAGAGACAACATTTACATGATGGATAGGAGCACTCACTTATTACAAAATTTAGTCCCCAAAGGGGAGAAAAAAATCAGAAGTATTTGAATGAAGAGTTATCAAGAATTATTAAGAAAGAAAGATGGAAGAATTCACATTTAATGGATTAAAGAATACTAAATAGGACAAGTAACTAAATCCTACACTGGGATGATAGTAAACTTTAAGGATATTAAAATTTGTATAATTTTATAAAACCTTCCAGAGACCTATTATGAATCAGTAGTTTTAATTTGGTCTTTATAAAAGTGATACCAAATGAATATAAACATGATTTAATATTTAAAGCAATTAAAGGAAAATCATGTGTTTGAACATATTTGATGATGTGTTCAAAGGATTTTTCTGTTCACTCATTCTTAAAAAGAGAGCTACACAGATTTAGTGATTCATGAAAAAGAACGAGAGAGAGAAAAAGATTTAAGGAGCAGAGGTACGTTCAAGAAGATTGGGCTGTCAAAAAGTTTCAACATAAATATCAAAGAGTATGTCTTATGCGCTTTTCTCTAAGCAGTCATTTGAAAAGGGAGCATCTAGCATAATTTTAGAGAAGTAACAAGACTGCTTAAATACAAGTCACTTCATATAATATTCCTTTTTAAATAATGTATAATTTAGTACCCTCAAACAAAGCTCTTTAAATTCAAAAGATGGAAAATATACAAAATTAAATAATTTGGTAATAAACTTTAGGAAACATTTTACAATAAATAAATTAGTGGTTTATAAAAGTTTTCACAAATGTGATTCTTGTTACATATTCTTCACTGAGGGCTAGCAAATCATGTAAGCAAATGACAGCAGCTAAAGAAAATCTGAGGCATTTTCTGGATAGTTTTCATTAGGATTATTAGTTCATTTCATTGAGCTCATCTTCTCTTGATAGATATATCTTAATATGAAGATATTGTATGAACTGAAGGGACTTTTCATATTCCTCCGAATTTACAAAAGTTGAATTTCTAAACTATCTATACACGACTTTCCCTTTGGCTCCAACTTGTACTATCTCACTACTTGTATTATATTGCTTTTAAATCAACTGTATTCTTTCACTTTTACATATTCATGAATCGTATTGGAGAGCAGGATAAAAGATATTTGTTGTTTAGAGTGAGAAAAATTCACAACCCTCCTTTCACATATACTTTGTATGGTGCTTGGATCTGGTAATAAGAATATATCTCTGATTATCTGTCAATATTTAGCTAATTGAAAATATAGATCATTCCAGGTCTCCAGCATCGTGACTTCCATGGTCACGGGTTCAAGCTCTTGCACTCAGCAACAAAATCCCTTCCAATAACCCCTTCCAAGGGCTGTTTGTATAACACTGAAAATCTGAAGAGGAAAGAATAGTTTTCAGCCAAAAAGAAAGAAAAATATGCATTGCTCTATAGTCCTATACTACCTATACTTTCACATTCTTTCTTTTCCCTGAATAGCAAAAGAAAATAGCCTTAATACTTTATATACATATTTTACTGCCAAATTTTAGACCATTGTTACTTTAAGAAAAAAAAAAGGCTGTTCAGTAATATGAATCATTAAATTTCAGAACCATTGTATGTGGCAATATATTAGCAAATAGACACATGGAAGTTTAGAAAGTTTCTACTTAGGAAAAATCAGTGGTGAACATTGAGACATACTGCTAAACGTAAAATTATTTTTCTTTCATAATGAAGCCGCAGGAGAGACAGGATTTAAATTAATTAAAATGATTACATAAATCCATGCTTATGTGAAATGTTAGACTACCAATTGTCCAGAGGCAAAAGAGAAAATTATTCTTAATTTATTGTCGTATAATTAAGCTCACAAACATATTTACTGCTGTTTCTAAGGATTCATAATAATATAATTTTCTCTGTTGTCAGGAAGAATTTTAACATCACACACTGATTTCTTAGTGGGAAAGGACGTAGTTATAAGAGGAGTAGTCCTCAGGGGTAAATGGCAGATTTTATGACTCTGACCTAGTAAAGGTTATGTTCTACAGCTCATATTTCCTGAACCTATTAAGAAGGGTCTATGCATTGTATGCATGGATTATAACTTAATTATTATGCTGTGTTGTGTGGTAGGTTCAGAGAATAAAATATAGAGTTCAATAAACGAAGGACCAAAAACATAAAAGACGCTTTAGATTGTCAGGCAGAATAGTAACCAAAATTAGTGGTAAAGATCTCAGAGAAACAGACTGATTTTCACTTTATAATTCCTTAGACTCAAATTTAGTGGTCCCAGGTATGTTAGGAAAGAGGTGTGAAGGGAGTGGCTAAAATACCAAGGAATTGTAAACTCAGTAAATCCCCAGGTTCTATCACCATCTCTACCGTGCCCCTTCCCCAGTACAATAAAAGACAGAAAGTTTAATGTATCTAGCCTTTGGTAAAGCAAAGGCTCTCTGAACCAACGGATAAAGGGGAAGCTGAGAATGAGGATGCCAAACACAAAATGCAGAGAGAAGTCAATTCTTATACACCAGATGGTGGAATTCTCAATCCACTTCTCCAACAGAACTCTCAGAATGATGGAAGCCACACCTGTGGAAGTTGACATGAGGAATTCTATCATCAAATCACCTCAGTTTATTACTGAACTATTAAACAAATATCACCTGTCAGTGGAGATACTCAAATTTTTAAAGCCCCAGTCTCAAATGTGAACAACACAAGAGTGTCAGTGTACATGTAAGAAAACCTGATAATATAAAAGATAGAGACTAAAACACAAAGATAATATACTAAAGAAAAAAGATAAGACTCACATATAAATATAAGAGAAGATATAAAAATTAAGATAGAAATAGTTTTTGAGAAATCAAACTCATACATGGTATATATGTATGTATTATGCTGTATAACCGTATTTTTTCAAAGTAATAAAAATAGAACATCTTTTTTTACATTTTTGCAAATATACTTCATGCTTGTTTAATCGATGGTAGCTGACATCTTATGTGTGCTTCTACCTTCAATCTGTTTCAATATTGTTTTTTGAAATATGCAAATAAAATCTGATCTGAAACAGGTATTTAGTTGGAAAGAAAAGAGTATTTTGATAGATTTTTCAGATAATGGAAATTTTTCTGTGCTACTACAGCAAAACTCAACATATTGTAATTACTTAATAGTTGCACTGTGGAATTGGAAACCATATCAGTAAACATTTTGCACTCTGTTACATTAAAATCCATTGATCTATTTTGTATTTTGAATAGCTCTTCTGCTCATGCATGATTTTGTAACTTTATTTATTGATAATTCAGAAAACACTGGATCACTGAGCATTTCATTTCTTTCATATGTTGACATATTTCAATATAAAATATTTGTTTTTAAATCACATTCATTAATATTGCCACTGTCTTGTCAGAAAAGTCAAGTATTGGGAATCAGTCAACAGTTTCAATGGCTGATACAAGTTTCCAAAACTTAATTTTGCTTTAATAGTTCAAATTTTGTCTTTGGCAACAATAGACATTGAATGTTTTCTCCTCCTCCTTCTTTTAATAAGTGACAGGCTTACATCATTAATTTCAGAGGCAATATTGGGTAAATACCCAAGTCTGAGTAACCAGAGTTATTGCAATTATGTAAACCATATGCATGCATTAGGCCCGATCCTCAGCTTTCCCTTTCTTTCTGCAATAGAAGAAAGGGATTCCTTTAAAGCAAGTCAGCATACTTTTTCTAAAAGAGTATATATTTTAGGTTTGTGGGTAATATGTTTTTTGTCACAGCTATTCTCTTTGCCATTGTAGCACAAAAGCAGCAAAAACATCACTTAAACTAATGATCATGTCCCTGCTCCTATAAAATTGAATTAATAGCCAAAGACATTAAAATTTCATGTAATTTTCATGCATCATAAAGTATTATTATTCTTTTGGTTTTTAACCATTTAAATATATAAAAAAATATTTCTTAGCCTCCAGGGCATTCACAAAGAGGTAACAACCCTATCTGGCTTTGGCTAGAAGGTAATAGTTTACTTTGCATTAAAATGAAAGAGAGAGACAGAGAGACTCTATGATTTCCTTCTTGCTCCTTGAACTGAGAATAAAATGTTTAAATTTGCATTCTACATTGTGTATGCTCTTTGGAGGAGTTAAAAAAAAGCTAAAACTTCCCATAATCTTTAAAATCACTACTTAGAGCTACTATTGTACTATGACCACTTATCTCTCAATGTTTTTCCCATTCCATTCCATACTATAGTAGAGGATCATTTTCATGTTGTGGGTTACCTATGTCCAATGTCTCACATTCATCTGATAATGAGGGTATCCAACTCTTGCTTATCAAATATATGACCAACTTAATCCAAAATCCATTTTGAGATATCATTTCTGGAATCTATGTTAAATCACTATATTAGAGTCTCAGAAGGAAACAGGTGACGTAACTATAAAAATTGTTGTATGTAACTTAATGAAAGACTTATTTAGAGAAGCATGGACATACCTAAGGGAACCAAGTAGGAATGGTTAATAGCCATGGGACTAAGAACTTCCTTGTATCTGGATGGGGGAATTAGGTTCACCAGAACCTGGCAAGAGCTGTAACTGTTGGAAAAGAAAAGCAAGCCCACAAGAAAGGAGCTCTGGTCATAGATAGAACAATTTAACACCATTAGAATTGATGCCCCTTAGGGAGAAAGCAGGTATAAAATATCCTAACCTGTCTCTGCTCCCTCTCTTCAAATTACTGCTCGTTATTTTCCTTGTTCAAATCTGAGTGATACAGAAGGCAAAGAACCTGGGTGATGGAGTTTACTTGTGGGACACAGAGTAAAGCAGAGAAAGAGAAAGAAAGGATACTGAGGGCCATTCAGAAAGTAAATAACTCAAGCTATAACTCTGGCTACATTATATGCTATAGGTTAGTTTGGGGATAAGCCTGATGACATGCTCCTGTCAGTGATTCCCTTTGATTATCTGCCAAAGTTCTCTTTGAGAATTGAAGTAAGGAGGTACACAGGATGGTTCTTCTGTCCTGTTCAGAAAACTCTATTTATGAATTGCAGTCTGTGTGTACTTGAAAGATAGTGACAAATTGGAGAGAAGAGAAATAAAGGAATGAGGGAACATGAGAAGAAAGACAAAAGAAGAAATGGAAAGTAGAGGAGACAGGAGGGGAGGGAAGGATGGTGAAGAGAAAGAGCATGAGAAAGGAAAGAAGGCAAAGAAAGGAAAGAGGAGTGTAACTTGGAAAAGAAACAGCTAAAGTATAGATTTGCAAAGAAAAAAAGTTTAAAATCTTAGAATAATCTCTGCTTTCAGTGAACCCTAGACAGTTTAATGTTCAGATAATATATTTGGTTCTTTTTCCATGATACAATTGATTTTTATTTATTTACTTTGATACAAAGCCTCATTCGAAATAGTTTGGTTGGAGTAATACTGATGTCCAGTGTTAGATCAATTTGTAAAGACGGACAACCCAACCCTATATTAAAAAAAAAAAAAAAAGCTTGGGGCTAAGATAACCCTTCACTATCCAACACCAGAATATCTTTGTTAACAAAGAAAAATGATAACTCAAAAGTAGCTTTTAGTGAACACCTTAAATAACATCTTAGAAATTATTCAACATGCTAACAAGATTTATCTGATTTCCTTACCTATCTTGATGGAAGCTCTTTAATTCTTTGGCCTTATGGCTCTAAGTGGTAGCATTTTTATCAGAGTTGCTTTCTTGGTTCATCTTTCCCCTCTAACTTATCCCAAGGCAGGAGGGCCTGACTTAGAGGATTTTATTAATGGAATGAAAAGTGTATAGTGTAGTACCTTCTGAGTCCTTCTCTAAGGATATGCAATGCCTGTAGGAAGGGCATATTTTTTCATCCATGTGGTAAGAGTTGCCTCAACTGCAAATATTTTTAAAGCTTTTTTTGGCTAAAGATGTTTCATACTCTTCCATAACTACATCCTCTTATTGACTAACATATTGATTTATATCTGTTTCTCATGACCTATTTTTTAATGGATGCCATACATAGGTTTTCTTTTTGTTGTTTGTTAGTTTTTTTAATATAGTTTATTGAAGTGTAGTTGGTTTACAATGCTGTGTTAATTTCTGTACAGAAAAGTGGTTCAGTTATACACATATATATATATTCTTTTTCATTACAGTTTATCACAGGATGTTGAATATAGTTCCCTGTGCTATACAGTAGGACCTTGTTGTTTATCCATCCTATATATACTATTTTTTTTTAATTTTGTCATCCAAGATGGAGAGTCTTGGATGCCAAAATTTGATTAGTAATTAGGTATTACATTTAACCTTTCCACCTCAAAATCCAACAGTGCTGAATATTTATTTGTTTAGTGTTTTATTGATGGCTTTACCAAATTTACTTAGGGGTTAAATTTTATTTCTTGAACTGAGTTTTCTCCCTCAAATAATGGATCACAGTAATTTGCAATTTATAGTGACTAAAAATAACTCTGTATTTTTTTAAAAAAGTCTAAATACACTTTTAAGTTTTAATTAAGACATTTTTGTTCATTTAAGTGTAATGAATGTAACTGAAGGACATAAAGGAAATTTTATGTGACTTCACAGCATGCTACAAAATCCTACTACATGAATCCCTGTGATTAAGATTCAAATAATATCTTGAGTTAATGATCATGATTTTAATTGTTTAGAAGGTGAAAATTCATTTAAATGAATCTTTTGCTTTAAACAGTGGCCAAGAATAAGTTACTTTCTCTTCTTTTGAGAGCTATCTATTTTGAATAAGTCATTTTTAATTATGTTGGTGGTTTTATATTTATCACAGGTCAATGGGCATCTGATGATTTCTGGACAGCTAATAAGAAACTTAACCACCCTTCTGAATAATTAAAAGAAAAATTATTTTTATGGGATTCAATCATTAAGAAATAATTTTCTCTCTTTTATTTATTTTTAAATAATTTTTCCTGGTTCATTTTTTTCTATGACCTCCATTGTCAATGCCTTATTTATAATTCCTCAGTTACCAAATTTTCAGTGGTTGAAATATATTTCTCTCTCTGACTTTCTAGAAGTAAACCGTTTAATAGTGTAGCCAGGAGCTTTATATAGTGATGTAATTTACATTAAAAATTAACTAATTAAAATAAAATACATTCACAAGTTAATTTCTTAGTTGGCCATGTTAAAATATCTTGATATAATGGTTTGTCGAAACTGTGATTCCGACTGAAAATTATTTGGAAGCTTTTTTAGATAGAAAAGGAAAAATGTGTAATATATATTTGTCCTAATTAAAAGCTGGCTCCTATATCAAGTTATCTGTAATCCAATTAATTATTTTTACCAAAAATATTCAGTAAAGTCCAAGTGGCAGGTACAGAGAATACAAAGGTAGAAAAGCAAGGGCTTTGTCTTTAAGTTGAACATTTAAGTGTTTTATAAAATAGTGTTGATGCAATACGAGTTTGTGGTAAGCTGAGGGGGTAGGGGAGGGAAGGGCCATAAGTGAATTAAACCCACTACCCTGGACACGCCAGCCAGCTGTATATGGTGGAGCAGAAGGGGACATGATAGAGCTCTATAAGTAGCTTTCATACATTTATTTATTTTTAAATGTATTTCAAATGTGTGTCTGGATGACAAGTTTAAGCGCCAGAAATGTACCCCTGAATAGCAAGCTCAAAACCCTGATAACCTCCCATGATCTTGAAAAATATAGCACTAAATTAATAGTATGGCTTTTGTTCGTTGTAGTGGATGGAAATCAGGCACTTTATGTACTTCTCACTGCAGAAGATTTTAATGTTGTATTTTCAGGATGGTCTGCATTGCCAGAAGCTCTCAGCTCTTATGTTCCACTTTAAGGTGGATGAAAAGTGCTATCCTTATGCATACAGTTTTATTGACCATGAATAACGCCTGCGATTGACTAGTAATGACTTTAAAGAAAGGGTGCAGGAACGGTGAAGTGGTCCACATTGTAAGGACTACAGAGGCAGGCACTGCAAGAGAAAGAGAGGAAGAGAGGATACCAGTAGTTGAGAAGTTTAGAATAAAACAGCAGTAATGTGTGCATATCGGTATATTTTGAGTCTAAAGACAGTCCATGTAAACATTTTGTGTTATTTCCATTTTATGTTTCTGCTATAGATACATTGGAAAATGTATTTCTTCCAGTTAACCGGGCATTACTCTGCCAGGTACATTTGTCAATGTCCATCACAATGACAGAAATAAATGTTTCATTCCAAAAATTCTTAGATAATGAACTGGCTGGTGTATGATAGCCTTTCATTCAGATGTCTGCTGGTTGAAGTCATGCTGAATTCATACTCTCTAGGCAGAAGCTGAGACTAATATGTCTTTTCCCTGAGTAGAATGTTAAAATTGAGTAGGAAATTGTTAGAGAAATATTGGATCATAGTATAGCACCATAAGTGCATAGCATCATCAACTATTTATATAATAAAGAGTATTGGCTTGGATATGAAAATACCCATGTTTTAAAATTCAAATAATATGTGTGTTATTTATGTAATAACATAAAGTTCCTTATTGAACTAAATATATTTACTAAATCATATTTTATACTTAAAGTAATTCTTACTCAATGACTAATAATAGACATTTTATTTTTTAGACTATTTTGGTTAACAATTTCCAATTCTTTGTGATAGAGAAAGTCTGTAGATACATGTTAAGACATGAATTTTAATACATTACTAAATATATATATATATTTACATATCAATTTAAGATTTTATTACTCTTTAATATATGAATAAATTAGCTGGCAACTCATTGTGCATTTTTTGAAAAGAAAAAGGACTACAATTTTGGCAGTTTTCTTGTGGTTAAAAAACAGTCAATTGTAAAAGTGCTTTTCATATTCATAAAAGTGTAGACTGGCAAATCTTTAAAACACCTTCTTAGTGTGACTATCAACAGGGAACTGAGTCCAAAGTCTCTATATTTTTAGAGCAATGTTATGCCCTAGGATACCGTTAAATTTTATCACTTCAGACTTCAATATTCACCAATGGATTGAAATGATTCTTTCTGAAATGAGGTTGTGACTCAGGATTCTGAGATCTAACTGCATAGACCCTGAAAAAGCCATGAATGTAAATGAGAAAGAACTGCTGAGTTAAGCAAGACATCTACAAACAGCCTTTTACTTTAAAGAAGCTGTTTAACACAGAAGTGTGTCTGAAAATAATGAACTTTTTTTGCAAAATGAAAATATTTTATTAATATTAGTTATTTTCATTAATATTTCTTCATATTATTGACAAACAGCTCTGAAAATATGTATTAGTAAATCCAAATGCTGAGTGACACATTGGCATGATAATGCTTATATCATCCTTATACAAAATAACTAGACTCCATACACCAAGAAGTTAAGAAAAATATTTTATCGACACCTTAGATAACACAAATTAAATAATGTTTACACTTATCATTTCAGCAATAATTTTTACATGTAAAACACCTACACTCAGAGGGTGCTGGAATTATATATAAGATATATGGTCCCATATTCAAGATGTTTGAACTATCATAAAAGGGTGTGCTGCCTCACACAAAATCAGTCCAAATTTGACAACTTTTTTTAGTAATGTTGGTGATTTCAGTGGGGAGATACCCACAAAGCCTCTGCAGGTACAAAAATAACATGAAGATGGTGTGTAAATACTCTTTGGAAGGTTGCATTGCTAAGAAGCAGACTTTAAGCCAGACTACTGTGCAGAGTGTTTAATAGAGCATGCTCTCAGGATCAACATTTTGAAGGGTACACCATTAGGCAGAGTGAGAAGTTGGTCTCAATGCAGTCTCTGCAAAGACCTCAGCCACCCCGTATTGAGCTCTGAAGATGAAGTGACCTTTCAGAATTTTCCATGGTAGAGCTAGGATACTGTGATTTGTACCAGAGATGACAGGTAATTTGTTGCAGAATGCACTGGGAAAACACATGCCTTTGGTTGAGGAGAACTCTTCAGACAGTTCCTGAAGAGTCTGAGAACTAGTGCTGTCACCTGCCACCTTTCCAGGAGCTGTGATTAACAGAAGATACAGCACAATTTCCACACCATCAGCTCTAAGAGATTAAATGTATACACTTTTATAGTCCAGGATATGCAATTTTCTAGTAGTATGACTTGGACCAAGAAGCTCCTTCTTCATGAAAATTAAAGTTAATAAGGTTTGGCTTATATGTTAATTGAAGAGCAAAAATGGAAAAAAAAACTAATCTTAAATAGTTTATTTTATCACATAAATATTTATAACATATACATATACAATAGTGAATTTTAGTTATCATTCCTAAAATACTGTGTGAGTTTTTAAAACCTTCATTTTGCTCTTATCAAATAAAGTAAGTATTGTATTGAAGTGACACACAGATCATTTCAACCTCTATAAGCTATTGGGTTGGCCAAAATGTTTGTTGGGTTTTTCCGTAAGACGTTACGGAAGTCTATATGAGTTAAAGTCCACAGTGCTCTACTTGCTTATGCTAATTATTGCAATGTATTACAAGAAGGAGTTGAGAATTCTGCATATGGTTAAAGGTAAAGAAACTTTTAGTCTAAGGGCAATTCTGAAAGATTTTCTTCAGCACAGGGGGATGATCCAAGTTTAGTTGGAACATAGAAGCGATGACTAATTATAATGAATTATTCCTGGAAATTTCAGGCACTATAGAAGGTCTCTAGGAGTCTTTTACTTCTTCAGACTTCTTTTTTTTTTTTTTTTTTTTTTGTGGTACGCGGGCCTCTCACTGCTGTGGCCGCTCCCGTTGTGGAGCGCAGGCTCCGGACGCGCAGGCTCAGCGGCCATGGCTCACGGGCCCAGCCGCTCCGCGGCATGTGGGATCTTCCCGGACCGGGGAACGAACCCGTGTCCCCTGCATCGGCAGGCGGACTCTCAACCACTGCACCAGCAGGGAAGCCCCAGACTTCTTAATAATACCCTTTTCTAAGTTGTGAGTCTCAGAAATATGGAAGTGGGAAAGAGGACTGACAGAATATGTACTCTAGAGGAACAGCCTTCCCTCTCTGTCAAAATTAAATCTCCATGTCAGTAATTCTAAGCCAAGGACACTGACACATCCCCCAGTCATCCAAGACATGCCTCTGAAATCTACCTGACCTACCATCCCTGGGTATTAGAGGAAATTTGGCTGTGAAGAGACTTGAAGAGATTTGGTGTGGAGCATCAGCTTTCCTGACAGAAGCAAAAAAAAGCAAAAAACCAGAAAGAAAAAATCCCTAAGTATCCAGGACATAGGGCACAGTCGGAAAGCAATATTTGCAAGTCGAACTTTCAGAGTGCTACTTTCACCTCCCACCAGGAGAAATGAAGGTGTGGTTGAGCATTGAGTTGGAGAAGAAATAAATACAGCCAACAACCTGAAATGGAGAAAGTACCTGAGGTTTAAACACATTTTTTTAATATTTTGTCCTACTCCGTGAGGCACACGGAGGGAGAATCTGGGGGACAGAGGCTACATTCATAAATTGCAAATACTTCCCTAGAGAGAGAGTGAAATGGGTGGGAAAATAATTATAACAACATCTGGCCCATAAGTCTTGTTAAGGACCGGAGAGTCTCTGTTTAGCAAACTATTCCAGAAATCCTTTAGTAAGGTGGTTGACAAACTTTTTCTGTAAAGGGCCACAGAATGAATATTTCAGTCTTGCCATCCATACCATGTCTGTTGCAGCTACTTAACTTTGCATTTTTACAACAAAAGTGGTCATGGGCTATACATAAATTAATGGGTATGGCTGTTTTCCAAGAAACTTAAAAGAAAGGGTACAAATGAACTTATTTACAAAACAGAAGTAGAGTCAGGATGTAGAAAACAAACTTATGGTTATCCCAGGATAAGGGGGGAAGGGATAAACTGGGAGATTAGGATTGACATATACACACTACTATATGTAAAACAGATAACTAATGAGAACCTGCTGTATAGCACAGGGAACTGTACTCAATACTCTGTAATGGCATATATGGGAAAGAATGGAAAAAAGTATACATATGGGTATATGTACATGTATAACTGATTCACTTTGCCGTACACCTGAAACTAGCACAACATTGTAAATCAACTCTTCTCCAATAAAATTTTAAAAATAAAATAAAATTGAATTAAATTAAAAAAACAAACTGGTGCTGAGATATATGTGGTCAGCCAGCTGTAGTTTATCCACCTCTTGTTTCCAAATGAGATCAGAAGGGCATGTGTTATAAGAAGACTATAAAACAGAAATAAGGGGTAAATTATTACATATGTAACATCAGAACTTTGTGGGTGTGGCAGGAAGGAGAAGAGACAGGGAGTGACAGAGGCAGCAGTCTCAGGCAATGAGGCAAGAGGCTTAGATGTGTGGCAAAAAGTGGCGGAAAGGAATTTCTGCTGATGCGCTAACCAAAGAGTGATCTATTATCCAATTTTATGAGATTTGAACAACTGCAATGTAAGCTCCTCTACCTCCTAAACCCTCGGTAAAATTTGCTTTATAGACCAGCATGCTATAAAATGAAAATTTTGTTAGGGTATGTTTGCTTACTTGTTTACACTGAAACTACTAAGGAATAGAGGTTGATTTTCAAGTGTGGTTGGCATGGATCAAAGAGATGAGAACTGTGTAGGCAGACATTCTGAGTTCTGTGGACACTATAACTGAGAACCACTGAGATCTTTAAGCACTTAGTAATATGCAGAAATCCTGGGGAAAGTAGTAGATTATTGGTGTGAGCTGAAATCTGGGTATAAGGGAATCTGTAGTAACATTATACCATTGCAGTAACTAAGCATATTTCAATTCACCATATAAAATTGTTACATGCCTGCTAAGTCTCAAGGAAATATGTATTTTATTGTATTCTTTGCTGGAAATTATTATTTTATTGCACATGGCATTTTGAAATCAATGTATGCTCAATATGGTGCAAAAATTGGTTGAAATAGCGTTTATTGGCGGTGTGTATTTTTATTACAACATTAATAGATACCAATATTGAGATTTTTATTTTAATAGATCTAGATGGGTATTTTGAATGTTATTTGTAAAATCATCTCAGAGTTTTCTCATACACCACCAAGTTTGGAGATCACTAGATGAGTTTGAACATAATTTGAATAAAAAAGAAATGACCTATTATTGTCAAGAGAAATATTTTTGACCTTTCAGGGTCTTATTCACAGGAAATAGGGATCTGTGGGCTGGTTTGACTCCAAGTAGGAAGTGATCTCTTTTATGTCAAGGGGGTTTCGAAAGTCATTTGTCTTACCGTAGCACACATACAACACTGATTGGGACAGAGAGAATACAGCTGTCAAAAAGAATACCAACCTATACTGGAAAGACAGGAAAAAAGAGAATTGTACTGATTAAAATGTCAAATTTTTCTATCATACTGGAAGGTTTTTAGAATAATTGAATTGAGTAATTTTTATACTCTGTTTCACCTGCATACATAGATCATAGCAAAAGACCATTGAGAGAGACTTAAATGAGCTATTATAGTCCTAAAAAGATTATTTAAAGTCATGCAGACAAAATGACACACTTTATTTTTATTGTTGGAGAAAGTATCTATGGGATGGCTCACTCTGTCTACCATGAATGATAATTATATAACTTTTTAGAGTAAAAAATGAATTTTTAGAGCAAAGTATATGTGATCTTGTGTGTTTTAATTTTCTGGAATTGAAAGGAGAAGATGTTTTACTGAAATCTTCTTCTTAGTTAGCATTCACCTAGCATGACAATAAAGGTCTGGATGATGGGCATTATAAAAGAAGACATAAACGTACATGGTTAGTGACTCGATTTGAGGGCAAGGAGAAGTAATCAAAATTTTGTGAATGAATAACTGATGACACAATGGTATTGGGGGTAGCAGAAAATGAAATTAATAACATATAACTGATTTAAGTGTAGGTTGATTTTGAGGTCATGGCTTGCACATTTAAATATTCAAAATATTATTAGCTATTTATAATTCCAGTGTGCAGGACAACAAAATTGTTGATGTCATATCCTTGGGTCTGTTTGTTGTAATCATGAAAGTAGTGGGCTCCAAGATTAGAGTAACTGAATTCAGAATTTCAAAATGTAAAAGATGACATACTCGGGAAATTCCAACTTTAGAAAATAGGTGAATGAAATGTACAAATGTTGATTTTAAATAAGAGGTTATTTAAAATATTTAAAGTAAATTTTTAGATCAATTTAATATCTGCAAATATATTCATATTATGCATGGAATACTCTCTAAAGCTGTTCTAACTTAAATTTATTTTAATTTTTGTCATGATATCATGAAAGATTCTTAAATTTCTAAACAAAGTATTTATAATCAAAAATAACTTTTTGTTTTGTTGGCATTATTTCTTTTTTTTTTAATTAATTAATTAATTTATTTATTTTTGGCTGTGTTGGGTCTTCGTTTCTGTGCGAGGGCTTTCTCTAGTTGCGGCAAGCGGGGGCCACTCTTCATCATGGTGCACGGGCCTCTCACTATCATGGCCTCTCTTGTTGCAGAGCACAGGCTCCAGACGCACAGGCTCAGTAGTTGTAGCTCACGGGCCTGGTTGCTCCGCGACATGTGGGATCTTCCCAGACCTGGGCTTGAACCCGTGTCCCCTGCATTGGCAGGCAGATTCTTAACTACTGTGCCACCAGGGAAGCCCTTATTTCTTAATATATATTTGTTTTCTTAAATTTGTATTTAAATACATCTATTTTAACATGTGATGTATACAAAGCACTTTGTAACATGTTAATAATAAAAAAGATGAATAATACAACATTATATTTAGACTTTATTATCTAAATGATGATTATATCAATAATAATTTGATCATAAAATAACATCATGATGCTTATTATGTGCCAGTCACTTTTCAGGACAGGTTACTCATATTGTTTAAATTTCACAACACTCTATTAAATATGTACAATTATTTTGTAATAGTTTGCAAATGGGAAGGTTGGTAAGTTGTTCAAGGCCACGGAACTAGCAACAGGCAGAGTCAGGCATAGAACTCTGTTCTCTAAATGTTAACATTTCTTACCATTTTAATATACAAAACAAAATGGTGGGGATCATGCATATTCAATAGTATGTTAAAATTCTATGTGAAGAATACACTTTATCTGGTGAGGGTGCCTGATGAAATAGATTTTTGGAAATATTTATATTGGGATGGATTTCACAGGAGTGTAGAGGTGGTGAAACTGAGCTCTTGAGTTGTTGACATCATTCAATGCAAGGCAATTAACTCTTGGATGAAGTAAATTGTACTCGTTTTATTGTGAGAAGGAGTATCTCTTGATTTTCACATAATTTTATCTACTGCCCTTCAAAATAAGGGTATATTTTACTCTAGCCATTGAAATTATTATGTCACAAATTTATATATTCTCTTGAGGCTTTTATCAATAAAACACACATAATAGTCAAAAAATATATCATAATCAACAATAAACCCCTACTCTATATCCAAAGAGTTAATAGGAGGCTCTCTACATGCCTTGAA